>NW_004797644.1:253584-257747 GCF_000002075.1 Aplysia californica | reverse complement strand
AACCCGAGTTGAGAGGGATGTAGATGGCATCCAGCCGAAATATTCTTTAAAATTATCTCTTTGGGGTTTGGTTGCTGCTGTTTTTGTTTTCTGTTGGGTTGAATTTATTTTCATTTTTTTTCGGGGGGGGGATGTTTCGTTGTTTTGTTTTTTAAGAAAGAGTTTTACGGCTCTTGCAACACAGTTAGACTATATTAGGGCTGCGTGCTGAGATTAGTGGGCTACGAGAGAGTAACAACACAGGATGGAGGGGAGATAAGGACGATATGTTATGTTAAATAAGAAAAAAGGAGCAAACCACAACAGAGCACCCTCCAAGCACCCACGGAATGTATGTATGTATCATAATTATTTGGGCACATGAAATAAATACAGTGTAATACAGTCGAACCTGCTCTAACGGTTATCTGTACAAGACAATCACCAGTACAAACGGCCACTTCCCACTTTCCCTCTTGCATAATATTTCATTTTTACAACTTACATTATATCTTATATCTTATATTTTATCTCGTCCTTATGACACTGATGTGTAAGACGTCCACCCGCCTAAGCTTTTCCTTTCCATTCAAACGTCTGTCATCCTTGTTTCTCCTACCTCTTTTCGTGTGTATGTTACTCCTTAGAGAAACCTCTAATCTTCGACACTTTATACGACCTACATTTACTTGAGTTACAAGTGCCGTAAAAGTTTGACTAAACTAAAACGGCCACTTTTTCTTCTCAGCAATGGAAGGCCCTCTTAGACAATGTCGACGGTATGTCGTGTGATATCTTCCAAAATGTTTGCCTTGTAGTGGTAGGCAAAATCCGGATAACATATCCTGACAACCGGATAATTCTCAATGAAACATTATCCGAATTCAGTCTCTTAAACTCTCTTTCCAAACCCGTTTGCCGAAGTGGGTGCTCCCATTTGTTAGAGTGGTTCTAACCCATTTGCCGAAGCGGTTCATAACATATTATGTAAAAGCGACACATTGCCCAGTCCTATTGCCTTGACAGGCGTCATGCAATTTGGTGATCTCTTTCAGGCAATACCTTGCTGTCTAGAAATAGAGGGGACTCTTGTGGTCTAGGGTTAAGGTGTACGCCTCCCATTCAATAGGTCTCGAGTTCGAATCCAGATTAAAATTTTCTAAAATTTTCTCCTTTCACTTCCTTTCCTGCCCCTGCCCCCACACCTCCTTTGCTCCCTTCTCTGGCTTTCTGCAGCCTGTCTACTACTGTTCCTTGGCTCCTTCTTACTGCTGTCTTTCAGCCACACCCCTGATCTTATGGTAGGTAAGATCTACACCTAGCCTTCTCGGATAAGGGCAAAAAATGTCGGAGGTCCCGTGAGCAAGTTGCGCACGTTTAAGATCCCTTGGTGGTCCAAAATCGATAAGAGTAAGCTTATGCCGCCACCTGGGAAATTTTAAAAATGTCCTATCCACTGAAAATGTTTAATGTGTCCCGAGCTGTCATATGACTCTATGCAGTTGCGAGCGCCGTAAAACACTTACTAAAGAAAAAAAAAGAAATAGACACATTGCAAGTATATCTCAAATAAGAGCTAGGCTATCTAGCTGAGTACTTGCCAACCAGGGCGACATCGCACGCTTTTGGACCGTTTGGTAATTTTGGTGGGCCTTGGACTATTACCAGACAGTAGTACAGCAGCGAGAGCACACAACCCGAGGTGGACACAAAGGAAAGGGAAGGCCAAGGAAAAGACGGATAGACCGGTCAAAGATACAATAAACAAAAACAAAACAACTTTTCAACAAACAAGAGAAGACATGCTTCTCTCCTTGACACCGCGAGATCACAGAGGCCGGATAAAATATGTAAATAAGTTGGGGACTGCCAGGTAAGAACCGGTATCATTGATTGTGATGCCCTGCTTAGAAAAAGTGTGGGGAGAATTTTTTTTAATTTTTTTTTTGAGGGGGCGATTGTTTGTTTTTTAGGTTGGCTTTTTTAAAGCATTTCAGTCTTTTTTTCTGGGATGTTGTATCTCTCTCAGCCCGGATTGGGGCTGACAGTCAGAGTCAAAGCTCGACTACTTCATGATTTTAACTGTGTACGTCTATAGGGGTGTTAAACAATTACAGTAAAATATGTTCGACGCACATGTATAAGTACATTGACATAAGATTTACATATCCATAAAATTCACGTTTATAAAAACAATAATATGCTTGACGTTAACTACAAGTTACTATTTTTGTATATCACATGACAACAGCAAGCCAAGCCATGGCGCGCCATCTTCACGTCACTTCCGTTCTGGGCTATCATGGTGGGCCACACGTGCGGTAACTACGGCCTCTACATGATGCTCACACAGATCCCCACCTACATGAAGGAAGTACTCAAGTTTGACCTCAAATCTGTGAGTTATTTGGGTATTAATTACTCCATCACCATCATCATCATCATCATCATCATCACCATCATCCTCATCATCATCATCATCATCATCATCATCATCATCATCATCATCATCAATATCATCATCATCATCATCATCATCATCATCATCATCATCATCATGGGACAAGCACTTTTCTCCTCAATGCTGGATGACCATCTTAGACAATTCTGACTGTACAAGTACAATGACACTATCCAAGTCATTCGTCTCTCTAAGACTACCACTTCTTATTTTAGTTCAATAAGAGATTTTATTGCTTCAGGTCATATGGGTGCGCGAAACAAGTCGGTTGCATTCACAACAGTTCACAACACGGCTTCAATGATCAGATTAAAATGTTAAAAATTCCTGGTAGAAATCTAAATCTAAAAATGACAATTTACATAGTATTAAAATAATCGTATTTACAACGGCCTTTATAAAAATCGAGAATTTTATAAGAAACCGACGACGGAAGACAGATCTTATAATTGTGCACATTTCATATACTTCCTTCGGATCTCTCCAAAGTCCGGACATTCTGTTGATATGTGTCTAATAGTGAAATCTGTGATTACGACACAGACCTATTTCTCATTTCCATACAGGAGGTAATTATGTGTCAGAGAGGTGAGTCCTGTACGCAATCGAGTAAAATTAATGATTTCATCTCTTCTGAAAAGGGCCGAAGGCTTTCGTGGGCCCAATTTGAGTATAACATTGTGGAGTTATTGTTGATTAGTTTACTACAATGTGTCTTCCAGAGACTGGAGGTGTCGTTTTTTACTTCATTTCTAAAGTCAGTCGGGGGGGGGGGGGGGGGGGGGGGCAGGCGTCTGAGCCCGCCCATCACGGCCCTGTGAGCTGAGAGAGAGATAGGTCTTCCCTGGAGAACGACCGATCGAGACACTGTAGATAGAAATTCTATCCTTTAGGGTCTTTTGCATGCGACAGCAAAGAACCAAACAGCTACACTACAGCAGAACCAACTACAAAAGCATCAATAAGAAATGAGAACGACAACTGCACTAACAGTAGCAGCAACAACAACGACAACGACAATGATAACGACAACACGCAACACCATGCCGCTTTTATAAAGCTCTAACGAAAATCCCGTGATGAATAATCTGACGTTAATACCACCAACGTGTGTGTGTGGGGGCGGGGTGTTTGGTTTTTTATTTTGGTTTTGGTTTTGATTATGTTTTTAAGAGGCGGGATTGTTGGAACGTTTACTTCTGCGTATTCAAATTACACGATTTTTCTCAGGGTGTGATAGATACAGGTTCACATTATACCTTTCTCAACCTAGATAGGCTGAAGACCCGCCAGGCCGGAAAGAGAAAAGAAAACCGAGTTGTCAATGGAAGGACTTTGAATCACTTGAAAATAAAAGTGCTTGTAATGACAATGACAACTGGTAATTATAAACGTACATCTAACTGAACTTTTTTTTAAAATCTGTCTTTGCCGTAAGCAACAATTATTGAGCGAGTACGGGGCTCTCGTGGTCTTGAGGTTATGCTGCGTAAATTGCGTAGGTTTACCCTGTTATGGTTTACCCTGTCGGGTCTTTTGCGTAGTGCTCAATAAACCGACGTTCCTATATACGGTAACTTGCGCAGGATTCTTAGTATGGTATCGATTATGAAGTAGCTGTGGCCGAATCAGAATCCCGATCTCGACCATGTTATAGCTGATTGATTGGTCACTGAAAACCGCTGAAGACCTCTCTGCTAGATTATGTGTCGGGCGGGGGGTG
>NW_004797644.1:252198-253484 GCF_000002075.1 Aplysia californica | reverse complement strand
GTAGCCTATCCGTTAGAAATGTTTGGAGCTCCGAAGAGCGTACTCTTCGCCAGGGCCGCCGCCTCCCTTAGGTAGTGGGTGAGGCAGTCCAACCTCCCTGAATCCTCCCCAAAGGGATGCCACCGCCGGACCTCCGTGACGGGGCATCTCTGCGGCCAGTGCTCCAAATCTTGGGGCTCCTCGCTGCACAATGGACAGATTGGGTCCGATGTTTTGTCTATTCTATTCTTGTAAGCCCGTAGCCCAGAGAAAAGACCGGTCCTGATTTTTGCAGTAATGACTGATCACTGAGTGACTTAATTTGAGCCTCTCGTTTCCGTCCGCGTGTGAGATATCGGAGGGTCTTTTTGTTGTTGGTGGTGGTGGTGGCGACGTTATTTTTGTCGTTGTCGTTGTTGTTGTTGTTGTTGTTGTTGACGCTGTTGTACAGCAGCGCCAGCAGCAGCAGCAGCAGCAGCAGCAGCAAAACAGCGGCATCATCATCACCATCATCAACAACAGACCCACCAGCACCACTACTATTACCATCCTTCTCTTCCTACTCCTCCTCCTCCTCCTACCAGTCATCATCATCATCATCATCATCATCATCATCATCATCATCATCATCATCATCATCATCATCATCATCATCATCATCAACTCAACTGCATTCACCAGAGCTACCACTATAACCATGATCATCTTTACCATCCTCCTCATCATTATCACCAATATTTTTATCATCTTAAGTTCTCCCCCTCTCCCCTTCCCCTCCTCCTCTCACCAGGCCTCTTCCTCCCGGGTCTCTGTATGATCGGCCTCGCTTTCATGGACTGCACCCAGCAGGCGGCGGCTGTGGCTCTGCTGTGTGGCTGTGTCGGGTTGTCCGGCGTAGCGTTCGCCGGCTACATGATCAACCACGGCGACATAGCGCCGCAGTTCGCCGGCACACTGTTCGGGGTGACTAACGTGTCCGCGACAGTTCCTGGGATCCTGGCGCCGTACATTGTGGGCGCCATTACCCCCAATGTAAGTAATGCTGGTGATAATAGTATTGTAATATTAAACCTTGCCCTCATTACCAATATACGTGACCAACGCTCACAGTTATAGTAACTCTGAACCTTACACACACACTCTCTCTCTTTTTCTCTCTCTCTCCCCCCCCTCTCTCTCTCTCTCTCTCTCTCTCTCTTTCTCTCTCTTTCACTATCTCTCTCTTTCTCTCTCTCACTATCTATCTATCTATCTCTATCTATCTATCTATCTATCAATCATCTATCTATCTATCTATCTATCTATCT
>NW_004797644.1:249073-251486 GCF_000002075.1 Aplysia californica | reverse complement strand
GTCTCTTCTCGTTCTTTTTCTCTTTTTTCCTTGACTGACCGTACAATTTCATGTTTGTCAGGGCACAGCTTCCCTTCTGGTTTTGCTTTCCCAGCGAGCTCTTCAGTCCGCTCATTGCCCTTGACTCCAGCATGGCCCGGGGTGAAGATCCACGTGATCTTTTTCAGTGTTGTCCTCTTCAGGAGCTCTGTCCATTCAGCTCTAAGGTTCCCACTTTCAATCTTCCTCAGAGTGCTCTGGGAATCTGTGACAAAGACCACATATGCTTGTCGAGTTGTTGTGACCCATTTGTTGTAGTCATCCACAATCTTTTCCAGTTCCTCGTCACTGGGCTCATTAAAGTGTTTGTACTGTATCCCAACTGGACCTGGCGTTGTGTTGGTGGTGGTTTTTAGCACAAATTTGACAAAATCTATTGTGATCATGTTGTCATATCCTTCGTCCCGCATGATTCCCTTCAACCTCTGGAATACCTCTTTCCTTGTCTCAGCATCACCCTGATCAGTATGTGTGATGTATCTTTTAAGAAAGGCTTCTACTTTACTTGTATCATCTCTCAGAATAGCCATTCCACCAATGCTCTTGATATCCGGCATTGAGTTTGCTGTGCCCCCGTTGTTCATTCTATTGTGTCACTTCCAAAATTTGTGTAAACCTTTGTCTTGTCCAGACAAATTTCTCCCACCTTTCTTTTTTCGCTCCTTTGGCTATTTCCTTAAAATCCACACATCGCCTGTTCTTTGTTTCGGCAGCTTCTTGGATGATGTGTTGCTCACTAGTGTTGTCCTTACGAAGTTTTTACCACTTTTTGACCGCTTGCCTTTTCCTCTTCCATGCTTCCTCACATTCCTTGTTCCACCATGGTGGTTGTACAATCTGTTTCATATTAGGCTTTCGGGATACTTTACTTTGTAGCTTTCCTAGCGGTTCATCATTGTCTTTCTTGTAAGTAAACGCTTTCATTCGGCGCTTGTTTCTTAGTGGTCTGCGGCTTCCCTTTTCGATCATAACAATGCATGGAAGGTGATCACTTTCGTGTTGCCCTAAAACGTCCCACTTTGTGTAGAGAGTCGCCCCAGATGACACCAAAGCCATATCTATAACCCCATCCGAATCTCCCGGTCTCGTTGCCAGTCTAGTAGGTCTTCCATCGTTTATGCAAATCAGTGGCATCTCTAACAGTGTTTCTCTGAGTGCTATTCCTTGTCCATTCTCTGTTGCATTGCCCCACTCTGCTGCTCTCGCGTTAAAGTCCCCGCAGATAATTGTGCGTTCACCCGGCATCTCTGCAAGATCACACAAAAAATTCCAGTCCCTCTCATGAACCGACTGGTTATTTCCAGCATAGATGTTGAACACATTCCATCTGATGTCGCCACCTTTAATTTGGATACCCTGTACTTCCCTACCATGCTGGCTCCATTCTTCCACATTCAAAATCTTATGTTCAATGCTGTCATTCACCAAAATAGCTGTTCTATGTCCATCATTTACGGGGTTGCTTAAAAAACTGTAACCAGGAAGGTTAATTCTGGTCCTAGCCTCTAACCGTATTTCTTGTAACAAAAGCACATCAAAATCATAAACCAGCCTGTCAATGATGGATCTTCTCTGGTTCACGCTCCGACAATTCCCGAACCCTATCCGCATATATTTTTTACCCAGTCTGTCCGCCTTTTTCCTACGTCTCATCTCGTCCTCTCGCCTGCCCTTCGCTTTCGGTTTGTTCTCCCCTCTCCCTGTCCTCGTCGTCTGCATCTACTTTTTTCTCCATGTACTGGATCAGGTCTCAAGCTCAGTGCACGGTCCCCATTGCTCCGGCGATGATCCTTTAAACCTAACTGTCTCTACCAATGTCTCTACCGTAATTAAGGCCTCCTAAATCATCGAAATTGTGGGAATAGGGGCGTAAAAATATCTACATTAAAAAGAAAAATAAACTCTCATTTTCCTCAGAAAACGAGGGAGGAGTGGCAGGTGGCTTTCTTCATCGCGGCGGCCGTCTATATTTCCGGTGGCATCTTTTACGTCCTTTTTGCTCAAGCAGCCGTGCAGAAATGGGCGGAGATACCTACATCACAGACAAACGGCGCAGACTCATCGGAGTCGAAGCGAATGACGGACATGGGAATGGACGTGGACGAAAATGAAGTGTGAGCCAATCAGCAAAAAGGTCTCTTTTGTCTTTTCGCCAGCTCTGTGGTCCAAACAGACAACAACTGGCTGATAGCTTATGAATCCACAGAACTGGGGCATGGACAAGAAGTGTACAGCCAGCTTTTTAAGATCCAGAAGTAGGACGCAAACAGAAGGTGTAGAGCTTTACAAGTTAAAACATTTTTCCACATATATTTGTAATACGACCATGTAGAATTCTAATGTGTACACAGTATGCACTTGTACAACCCCCCCC
>NW_004797644.1:246090-247097 GCF_000002075.1 Aplysia californica | reverse complement strand
AGGGATTGCTTGCTTACTACAGCAAAGTGTGTATTCACAATGTTTTCTTATTTTGAAAAAAAATATATGTAATATACATGTATATTATATATATATATTACTGAGCAAAGACCATATATTATTTTATAGCATAGTTAAATAAGGCGCATTATATTTATGATATTTTAACACATGTAAAAGTTTTATGTAAATAAGATTTTGCTTCCTTATCCTTAAAAATAGCCTATGTGGAGCAACATCTCACGAAACATGTTTTATTTTGCTATGCTGTTGTCTTTCACTAAGTACATATTGATGATGGTATAATATATTTTAGATCTATCTATCTATGCGTACGTCTATAAGTTAGAATAAGCAAAAAATTTTAGAAAATATAATAAAATTAATTGATCACAAATAATGAAGTACTGGAAAGGGCTAGGATGGGAGATATCACTACAACCATCAAAAGGAAAAGGTGAAGATATGTGGGACACGTTGTAAGAAGTAAGAATGTCAGAGACGAGATTGCCCTCTCAGACAGGTCACCCGAGACCACAGGGGAAAAGAAGAAGAGGTAGATCAATTGATAGTTATATGAGTATGATGGGGAGGAGGGAATCAGCATGGGCTTGAATATATGTCAAAGCTGGGGGGCATGGCCAGGGACAGGTAAGTGTGGCGTAGGCTGCTCTCTGCCTTGTATACCTAAGGAGTGAGTGAGTGAGTGAGTGGGTGAACAAGAGAGCGAGTGAGTGAGTGAGTGAGTGAGTGAGCTAGTGAGTGAGTGAGTGAGTGAGCCAGTGAGTGAGTGAGTGAGTGAGTGAGTGAGTGAGTGAGTGAGTGAGTGAGTGAGTGAGTGAGTTAGTTACAAATAGTCCAGAGTGTACATTACTGGTTATTTCCAGCATAGATGTTGAACACATTCCATCTGATGTCGCCACCTTTAATTTGGATACCCTGTACTTCCCTACCATGCTGGCTCCATTCTTCCACATTCAAAATCTTATGTTCAATGCTGTCTTTCA
>NW_004797644.1:244095-245324 GCF_000002075.1 Aplysia californica | reverse complement strand
GAAGAAGAAGAAGAAGAAGAAGAAGAAGAAGAAGAAGAAGAAGAAGAAGAAGATACAATAAATAACATATGGCGCCAATCCCAAGAAGGTTCTAAGCGTTGTACAATGCAGAAATATCTTCATTTGCACGCCCGCCCATGGTGGGCACCAACAGAGCTAAGTTTTGATAGATAGCAAAGAGTGGCGACCATGACAGTGTCTGCTAAACCTCTATGGCTAAACCTCTTTTGCGGACTTTCTTGGCTTCCTGTTGAGAAAAGAATTGTGTACAAGTTGGCTACCCTATGTCACAAATGTTTGAATGATAATGCACGATCATATTATTTATCAAATCTGTTAATACTGTACATTCCTTTTTGCAGTTTAAGGTCATCAGCTGGCCAAAAAAAAAACTTTACCATCTATGAAACTTAAAACAATGAGTGAAAGGGCATTTGAATACCAAGACCCCAAAATCTGGAATGCTTTACCAAGTACTTTAAGAGAGATAAAATCTTTTGATTCATTCAAATGTCAGCAGAAGGCGTTTCTTTTTATTTAATTAATAAGATTAATATTTGGAGTATTTTTCTTTTGTCATAACACAACGTTTATGGTACAGTTGTACATTGTACTGTATTGTAAAGCGCTCAGAGCCTGTGTATTTTAATCGGGGTTGAGCGTTATATAAATGTCATTTATTATTATTATTATCTGAGTTAATTCAAGTCTGTAGTGATTGACACTTCATAAAACAAACCCCAAAAATGGCCCAAAATAACCTTTAGCTCTTTCTCACAGTTAGTGTATGTCTGTGGTCGTATTACTGTTGGGCTCTCTGCTGCTGCTGTTGATTTGATATATTAATATATCAATATTATTGTTGTTGCTTGTTGTGGTGGTGGTGGTGGTTATGATGGTTGGGGTTGTTATTGCTTATGCCGTTGTTATTGATTTTGTCGCCATCGTCCTTGCTGTTATTGTTGTCTTTCAATACGATTAGAAACTACAAAAACCACCAACAACGACAACAACAATAACAACAACAACAACAAAAGCTACAACAACCATTGCACACGTGCACACACACACACACACACACACACACACACACACACTCACTCACTCTCTCTCTCTCACACACACACACACACACACACTGTCTAGAGAAACACCGTAGTTAATGTGCCCGGCTAGAGATCGACAAAGTTGCCTCTGTTTCATGCGCCACGTCACGCCACACCACACAC
>NW_004797644.1:234347-242890 GCF_000002075.1 Aplysia californica | reverse complement strand
GAGAGGAGGGGTTATGCAGAGAGTTGATTCTATACGTAGCGTTTACGTTATAAGGAAATGCAGTTATTGAGAAGCACAAGAGTAGTGGCAGATGTTGTGTATCGCAGCATGTCCAGACGTACATGGCATGAAGGAAGTTGATGTAGTACGCATTCCATACTTGATGTGACTTGTGTAGTTTGCTTTTGAGGGATATTATACGTACCGTACCGTAATAAAAAGTTCATGAAACATGACTGTAAGTGTAAGACCTTCTGATGATGACAGTGCTGCTGTTGCTGTCGCTGTTGTTGCTGTATTTGCCATTGTTTTATTTGTCAGTTGTTGTATTTGTTGTTACTAATTTTGTATTGTTCTTGTATTTCTTGTATTTGTTGTTGTTATTATTGTAATTGTAATAGTTGTTGGATCTGTTCTTGTTATTGTCGTATTAAATCCTTGGAGTTGACTATCAGTGCAGTCCGAGTCAAAGCAGCCTGCCTTCTAAATGATCTACATGGCGTCAATGGGAGGGTGCAACAGTTACAACTATGATTATAATTTACTCCAAAAAATAAAAATGATAATAACACTGAAGTAGAATCATTTTAGTAAAAGTTATACAACATAAGAAGCACATGGACTCGATAAAGCATGATTATTTTTTAAAAATATCGTATAGCAAATGGGAGAAAGATGCATCGTTTGTACCTTAGAATCAGAGCCTCAAGTTCGCCTTGCATCATGTCCATGGGTTACGAAATTAGAAATGGCTGCTCCTTGTTGCAGCGTAGACAGATCTAAGACTGCTGACGAAAAGCAGGTTTAAAGAAAAACAATACTTTGATTTGTTTTCTTTTGAAGTGTTGTTGTTAATGAAAAATCCACTGACAAAGGTGATGGTGCAGGCCATGAAAAATTTGGTGCGTCATTTCTGATGAGCGTATGCATCACAACGCCATGGAATAAGGCGCTTGTCAATGTATGACCATATGGAGTTATTGGTATCCACTTAAAGCTTGTTTATTTGACTTGCTTTTGATTTATTTATTTTTTTAATTAAAAACATCTATCAATCCAGACATTTGCAATTGAAAGAGGTAAAGTGATCGCTTCATGTCAGTCATAAAATCAGCGAGAAAACGGTCGCCATAATTTGGTGACTTCCAAAGTTTGAGAATCCTTTGTAATTGTAAATTAACATTTGTGGGGGGGGGGGGGGGGGCATTGATCAGCGGGATTTTTTTGTGAAATCCACACAGGGGAATGAGGCTTTAAAAGGGCATAAAAGGTGCAGAGTCCCCAAAAAATTAATTTGAAAAGAAACACCCAGTGGATGGAAAAAAGCTGGTTTCTTTAATTGTATTATTTTGACGAATGACTAATTTCACCTGGTCATCATGATGTCCACACATTCGATTTACATCAAAATTTTGACGAAAAGTCTATAGTGCGGTAAAAAATTCATGGCGCAACTCATTGTCAGATATCTCCTCAAATACCGAACATAAACTCTCAAGCTTTTGCACGGTGGCGTGTATCAATTTGTCTTAAACAGGGATCAATATTTTTGTAAAGACCTGTTAGCTTTATTCTAGAAAGTTCTTAATAGAAATACTAATAAAAAATCCTAGCGGGTGGTTTCTGCTCATTTTAAAAGGTTTACAGCTGGGACGATATCGCTTTTACTTTTAAAAGCAAGTCCGTCATTTTTTCCTAATCTAGAGATTATCTTTATTAATAAATGCATGTTTTGAGAACTTTTAGTGCAAAAAAGTGTTCACTATAAATTAATTTCTTGTTACTAGTTTTGCCACTAAAAAGTATCATTGGTGAGCTGTGACGTAACCCATATGCCTATATACAAAATTTGTGTGGGAAACGGTAAGTGCTGTGAACAATATTCTATTTTCCGAGTGAAGGATGTATATGAAGAAAAGTTTTTTAATCTAGCCTCAATAGTTGTGGAAAAATATGAATAAGTTAGGACAAATTGAGACAAACTGTTGTGCAAAGTATGGGTGACATTGATTCTCCCGTTATAAAGATATTTGAGGCTAAGTAGCGCCATGAATTTTTATACATGTGTCTTATCTGTGCATGCATCCTACGCACAATGACATTATGGTGATATGAATAGTCAAAAAGCATTTCATCACAGTTGACAAGTATCCAACTTCTGGAACCCCAGAAAAGAGGACATTACACTTCCGCTGCAAGCTTTCAAATGTACTAAGCCCAGAAAGCAAAATTTTACAGGAAAGTTTAAAAACTGTAATTTTCTTTTAACCTGTTCACTACTGTGTAGAGATGCATGGTACGTGTCACGACATGGTGGAATCAGGCGCTCGTCCGTTTTTGAGCATGTGGAGTTATTGGTATCATCTAAAAGCTTATTCACTTGTCTTGCTTTCAATAAAAAACAATACCCATATACATGTATCTTGAATAGAAGTCGAGATTTTTATGATTGAAGGAGGTGGGGTTACCTGGTTTCAGTGATAAAATAAGTGAGAAAATGGCCGCCAAACTTTGGTAACTTCAATAGCTTGTGAGTCCCTCAAAACTGAAAAATTACAAATTCTGTTACTTTAATCAACGTTTTCAGTCAAATTCACAAAGAAATGTGGTTTTGGTATGGAGATAAAGGTGTTGAGCCAAAACACAAAAATTTGAAAAAATGGTCAGACTGGCGAAAAAACGCCTGTTGCTTCGATTTTATTCTTTTGACACGACGAATGCCTGATTTCCCCACAATGCCTCACACATTCACTTTTGCTCTCCCACACGGGTTCACAGTCTTTTTCCCCAGGTTATAGAGGATTGTTTTACAGTCAAACTTGTGTAAAACGGCCACACACGGTCAAGAAAAAAAGTGCCCGTATAACACACAGGGGGCCGCCTCAGGCAGGACTGACGGAGAAAGCAAGCCATTCCCTTCTGAGGTCCAAACCGGGGATGAGGACAGCCGTAAGGCGAATTCGAAAGGGTTTTTGCTTTCTTTTATAGAATGGGGGTGGGTGGTGTAAGAAGGGTCTTTTTGAGCTGTTTTGTTGTTAATTAATTTTTTTTTTACGCTAGCTTTCTTTTTATCACTGATTATAGATCTATGTGCAAGGATAAAATAATTGAAATGTTATGTAACTAAGACAACGAAGACTGAGCGCCATGGTAAAACAAACACACGGATGGCCACCACTCTGAGAACGAGTGACGCATCTGTTGCAAGTTTACGTCCAAGTCCATTGCTACTTTGTTACAGATTAGGTAAACAAAACAGTGACCAGTTACCTCTCACACGATCTGTGCATGAGTTGTGGGCGGGGCTTATAGGTTATCACGGATCACGCTTTCCTCACCAGCAGTTGAAAATTTATTGTTAGGCCTACCAATTGGTCAACTTGGGTAAACATTCATTAGAGGGACTAACAATAATGACAGGTGAATGAATTATGATGGCCTCAGCGTCAGGGGCCGATTCAAAATTTACGACAAAGAATTGGGCAATGAGTGACCACGCCTGGCCGTTTGAGGCAGATATATTTGACCGTGGGTTGATAAAATAAAGTGGCCGCGGCCGCGTTGGACAGGTGCCCGATTTACACAGTTAAGTTATATACAAAAAACACAAGGGGGGGGGGGGATGGAAAGTGGCCGTTTGTACAGGTGGCCATCTTATAGAGGTGGCCGTCATGGCAGGTTCGACTGTAATTGCATCTTGAACAATTGCCTATCCTTAAAAAGGGAAAACATAATGCAGTTGAAACTGTCTGAGACAGCCATCCAATGTTGGGGGGAAAAGTAGCTGTATTAGGCAGATGACAATTCTTATACAGTCTCATTATACGGTACAAAATATGCAATAGAGGAAAAGGGAGATGGCCGTTTGTACAGGTGATTGTCTTATACAGGTAGCCGTCAGAGCAGGTTCGACTGTACAAAGGTTTTATTTGAATCTCCCTTGAATGAACATTAATTTTGTCTCCTCTGCATAAACGTGAATGGAACGACCTCTGCAATGAGAGGGTTAACAATTGCGTCAACGTTATGTATTTTTTTAGCTTTTTTCAATATATAGAGCTAAAATTTCAACAAAATATTTCTTGAGCACATGCAACCACCATAACAGATGAAGAAACGGCAATAAAAAAAAATTCCAAAATTTGGGCTTAGTACTTTTTAACAGAGCTGGCCGACAATTTTTATTTCATTGGAATTAAAACATAGTGCAAAATAATATAGCAAACATTATAAAACAACAATACAATGATTTTTACACCATGGAAGCACAGGGTTTACAATCTCCCAAACTTTTCCAATCACTGGTTCCATTTCCTTCTTTCTCCTCTCATCTTCTCCATCTCACATGCTCTCCGTCTCTGTCTCTCTGTCTCACTCACTCTCCATCTCCCTCTCTCTAAATCACTCTCTGTCTCTTTCTCACTCAGTTTGTCTCTCTCTCACTCGCCCTCTGTTTCCATCTCTCTCTCATTTGCTCTACTCTCTATCTCCGTCTCTCTCTCACTCACTCTCTTACTCGCTGTCTCTGTCTCTCTTTACTTCACTTGTTCTGTGTCTCTCTCCTGTTCTTCCACACTCCCTCTTTTCACTGAGGGATACACATTATATACATAGACATATATGTGTCACGGCTCAGTGGAATCAGGCGCTTATCAATTTTTGGGTATGTGGAGTTATTGATATCATCTTAAATCATCATTCGTTATTTGTCTTTCTTTAGATGAAAAAATACCCATTTATTTTTAATAGAAATTATGAAATTTGCAATTGAAGAAGGCGGGATTGCTTAGTTTCAGAAGTAAAATCAGCGCGAAAATGGCCTCCAAAGTTTGATGACTTCCAAAGCTTGAGTGTCCTTGGAAACTGCAATTTTTCACTTTTTGAGCATTTAATCAACATTTTTCCGTAAAATTTACACAGAAATGTCTTTTCAAAAGAGCATGAAGGGTACTGAGCCAGAAAACAAAAATTCAATAAAATTTGCCGAAAGAGCTGAAAAATGCCAGTTTCTTCGATGTCATTATTTGGATGAACACTTGATTTCACTGTGTTGCCACACATACATATTTTTATATATATTTATATATATATATATACATTTCAGTTCAATTCCCACTGAGTATCTCCATCTGTCAGGTTGAACATTGTATCCCTTTCAGCCCGAGTTAGCCCTGATTGGCATGGTTGAAGCAGCCAGGCTCCTAAAGCTATAAACGGTGTAAATAAAAAAAGAGCATATAAACATCTGGGTACGACCCCTCCCCCCCCCCACACATACACAAATTTTTTGTGGGTATGTGAGAGCACCAGTGGTAGGTAGGTCTTTCTTCTCTTTCTTTCTTTCTTTCTTTCCATTGTTTCTGTTGACCTGTTTTACTCTTTCCTAGCATGACAGGAATAAAAAGAACAACAATAATAATAATAATGATAATGATAATAATAATATAATAATAATAATATAATAATAATAATAAAGATTGCATTTATGCTGTGCAGATCCATGCTCTAAGCGCTTTAAATCCATTATTATCATAGAAGGCCTTTGAACACCCAGAAAATTCTCAGCTTTGTGGGAAGCACACATAGCAAGCAGCTGATTAAGCACTAAATCTCATATGCAGATTTCACATAACAACACACTTGTCAGTATGTTTTGACATCTCTTTCTCGTATTCCTCTGCCTCCATCAGGTAGCTCAATGGTGGCCATCTGTTCTCTTCCACATGGGCCCGATCCTCTTTAGTCAGGCTTGTGAACTCTGACCTCCGTGAGAAAGCGTCGTAGTTGGTGGAAATAAAGTGTAGACACCAGTTGATGAGTTGGGATGCGTTGAAAACCTGGTCAGGGAAAATGAACATAAGTGATGTATGCTCTAGTTTAAAAAATCAAATTTTTACATCATATTTAACTCTTTATCTCTGCGGGGGGTAAACCCACAGTGGCGGGCCCCTTTTTTGGTGCTAAATCTATAAATGACAAAACGTCACTGAATGGGTCATTAAATCAAAACAAGTCAGCCTATTTTGATAGTTCTTCATCTAACGAATGAACTCCTGATAAAAGAGACCTGTTTTCGGCAATTGCCAAAAAGTAATTTGATGTCAAAGTCGTTGTAAAGGAGGGGCCGAGCAGCTGCCAGCGTCTCACCAGCACAGAGGTTCCGACCGTCAGCCGCTGGGAGCGGCTTGCCGGAGATTAAAAAATTAAAGAAATAAAAGAAAATGGATTTTACTGCCCATAAAAACTCACCTAGAGTGCTTATAAACCAATTCGGAATCAGTATACACAAAAACTAACAAAGCGAAAATGTATTTTTATTTCAGAATTAACTCCTCCAGCATGCTGTAAACAGATTCTACTGTAGGCCCACCTAAAAACTCACCCACCGTGTTATAAATAGATCTAACTACAGGCACAACTCACCCGTGCTGTATTGAGCAGCCCCACCACGTCAATGGCCGCCTTCTCTATCTTCTTCTCGCACGCTCTCTCCACCTCTTTGCTGGTGTACAGCTCACACAAATTGACCAGCCTGGACTGACAGTTTTCGTCCGCGACCTGCATGACCCCTATGATGTCATCAGCCTCCTCCAGGGGGGCGTGGTCAGTGTACAGGTACTCCAGGACAGGAAGGAACTCTTCCGTTCTCGCATTGGACATGTTCACCTAATGCGAAAAATAAAATTGGCAAATGAAGAAAAGATGACAATTTTGTAGAAAGAGTTCTTTTCGAGAAAAAGAAGGAAAAAAGAATTTCAGTAAAGCAGGAGGGTGGGGAGAGGGGGAGCAGAGAAATCATTCTTCACAACTGGAAAAGAAGTGGAGAAGACATTCTTATTACCTGAATCATCTTTCAGAAGCATAGCAAATCAACAGAGAGAGCCACACGTCGCATTTTGACAAATAGCACTTTGGGTGTCTAATTTTTTTGGTTTAGTCTTCGTAAGAGTTTTACGTATTCGCAACACAATAAGGTCAGGTAACGGTCTGAGATTTGAGGGTTACTAGATAGTAACGTACAAATAAAAGAAGGAGGAGAGATAAGGCTAAAAGATGTTTAATGAGAAAGAAGGAGTAAACCACATCAAAGCACCCATCAACCACCCAAGTGTCTAATTTAAAATCTGTTAAAGCCCCACTATCAGTCTAGCTGCTCTGATTCCAAAGTTATCATATCCTCCAAGTGACCTTCAGAAAACGAAGGAAAAAATGAAATAAAGATATTTTTATTTATCCGTCAGAGGGGTTTCTGTCAAAACCACAAGCATGAAAATCAGTACAATGGTACGGCAACTGATAACACAACAGCCAAAATTTTTAAAGTTTTTTTTTTGGGTCATTTTATTTTTTTAATAAGATTGTACACCTGAAGAAGCCTAAGTTGCCACTCACTGACAAAAACAATCAGAAAAAGAAAACTGTAGTTTTTGGGACACCTGAGTACACATTGAACACCTAGCTCTCACGGTTAAGATTGAAGGCAAATGAGGCATAGGTAGGCCCAGAGCAACCTACCTGGAGAGCCTCAACAAATGGGTGATTGGGAAAGACTAGGGTAATGTAGCTTTTTAAAAGAGCATCCGAGCAAGGGAATGGGAATGAATGGAGAACCATGATCACTGATGTCTGTCACAGATCAGCGGTAGCCTACTTGATAATGATGATTTTTTTATTCGCAGCTGAAGTTTTTTCCAGGTTTCCTATTATTATTATGGTCAAATCATCTCTTAGACTTGTTTTGAATCCTCAATAAATAGGATTTACAGTTTATGATTCATGTATTAAAAAAACCGCCCTGTTTTTTACAAGCTTCCACAAAACAATAGAAATCAAATTAGGCAGTTATGGGTTTATGAGAGTCACGAATTACAAATTATTGGTTCACCTCTGTCAACTTTCCTGGACTTCCTTCCATAAAGTTCCCAGAAAACATGGCTGCCATCACGGCACTTCTGGTGCTCAGGACAACTTTATGCCCATATATCTTGGCTCCTGAGAATAAACAAATAAAAGATAATAAATGTTTTACACCCCAACTGACATACAGTCGAACCTGTGTAAGACGGCCACTCATTGTCAAGGAGAAAAGTGGCCGTCTAAGACAGGTGTTATTGCTTGGTGAGATAAGGGTTGTGTGTTGAAATATGGTGGCCGCAGCTGCGTTGGACAGGTGCCCGTTTTACACAGTTAAATTATGGCTATTGTTAAGGGACCGTACGCCCCAATACCGCTTGGCGTTAGGGGACCGTACGCCCAATTTGCGCTAAGGTTTGATGTTACGGGACCGTATGTAATGTGCATGCATCTGGACTTTGCAAAAAAACTGGAGGAAAACGGCCAGTTCAATTAACTAAGCTCTTGACTTTAGGAGTTATTACAAGGAGAATGTTTAAAATGTCTGAATAAGATTGTGGGGTATCCAGTGGCGGTGGGTGAACCAAAATGAAACTTGCTCATGTCTGCACCCACATTGTTGTTAAGTGTCAATAAAAGAAATCAAAGAGAGGGGGAGAGAGAGAGAGAGAGAGAGAGAGAGAGAGAGA
>NW_004797644.1:219947-234240 GCF_000002075.1 Aplysia californica | reverse complement strand
GAGAGAGAGAGAGAGAGAGAGAGAGAGAGAGAGAAAGAAAGAGAGATACAAAAAGATACAGCACGTACTAACACACTGTTGGTTACGCTAGTGCGTGATGTACATTTTGACCCATTGTTGTGTTTTTATTATACGGCACATACTAACGTAAGCCACACAGCCGGGGCTGAGCCTATGGCAAAAAAAACACTGCGCAGCGCTTCCAGAGAGCGGGAAGACAAGCTAAACTACACACTTACACGTGTGCAGTGTGTTTCGAGTGAGGCAGTGAATGCTCAGACTCCACTTCTAGAAGTCCCTTTTTACTCGTCCTTTGTTTACAAATGGGATCCCGCTCTGAACAACCACTCTTTCTTTGACATGTTCAAACTCTGATTGACATTCAGAACCCTGGTGAAGTCTTAAACTCACAGACTGCATAAGTCATGGTGTCCTACTGCCACTGAGAACTTCAAGGGACAAATAGATACACGTATGTGCTTCAAGGACACTAAATGCTTAGCGATGCTGACAGTGATGAAAATGTCAGTGTGTGACTACGACTCAGATGGCGATCCGAAATTCAATCCTGGAACATGCGAGGCCAGAAGGTGCAATGCTGAAGTATGTGCGGCTTGTCCTGATTGTGAAATCCTTCTTTGCTTTGATCATTTCAATGAAGAGATTGCATCATGTGTTCAACATGGAAAAAGCACAAGAAGGTCAAAGGAAAAAAATACAACGTGTAAAAGCTGTAGGTAGGCCCTCATGTTTGTTTAAGTAGAGGTTTTACGGCACTCGCAACTGCATAAGGTCATATGAGCGCCAGAAGAGGTGTTACAAGAGAGTACAAACATAAAAAAAGGACGGGAGATAAGGACCATAGATGTTTGATAGGAAAGAAGAAGCAAACCACACCAGAGCACCCGCCAACCACCCACCCCTCAAAGTTTAAGATTCCCACTGGTGTGAATGTGAACACTGATGCTCCCGATCAGTTTCAGACAAAGGAAACAGTCATTGATGAGGGTGGTGGAAAAATGCAAAGACTACTTCCCGAGCAGTACACAGTGGAGGGAGGTGAGAAAGAAGTTAGGAAGGAAGAGAAATTCAGATCAAACAAGCAGAAGGAAGCCAAAATGAAGAGGAATTTGGGACAAGAGTACACAAGCATGAAGACAAAAAAGACGTGCTCGCCAAACTCATAAAAGCAAGATGTAAAGGAGACACGTGTACAAAGCAGAAGAAACAAAGCTCATCAATTACTGACGAGCAGAGGCAGGCCATTTTTTATTCGTATCACTCCCTTGGAGATCTAAGAGTGAAACGGGAGTTTCTTTGAGGCATGTCAAATGCTGTAAAATAAAGAGGAAATACACTGAAGGCGAATCACGAAGAAGTAATATCAGACAGTACATGCTTACAGTTGGGGACATTTTTGTTCCAGTCTGCAAATTGTTTTTCTTTAACACTTTGGGCATTTCAGAACAGAGCGCCAGAACGGCATTGAACAAAGTTACTTCCACTGGTATAGCTGAGAAGGACAAACGAAGTGGGGGACAATCTGAGGCAGAAAGAGAAAGAGATGCATTTGAGCGAAAAGCAATATCAGATCCCTTTAACAGATTTCCCAAAGTCGAATCTCATTACTGTAGAGAAAAATCAACAAGAGAGTATCTGAGCCCTGAACTCAGCAAACGGCACATGTACCACACACATGTACCACACACATGTACCACACACATGTACCACACACATGTACCACACACATGTACCACACACATGTACCACACACATGTACAACACACATGTACCACACACATGTACCACATGTGCATCCAGGAATGGATACCCAGAACAAGGCCACCAAGCTTCACTACATACAACCATGTATTCAAAAGTAAAAATCTGTCAATCCACCGACCAAGTAAAGACCAGTGCTCTCTTTGTGACAATTATCATCAAGGAAATGAAGAAACAAAGATAGGTTTTAGGAAAAAGTTTGAGATCCATGTGGGAGAAAAAGAAAAAGGGCAGGGAAATAAAGGACGTATGCAAGTGCAAGAAAGAGGCTCAGGAAAGTGAAAACATTCTCTGTGCAAGTTTTGATTTGCAGCAGGTCATTTACCTCCCTATGTCTCAGGGGAGCGCCAGCGTTTACAAAAGGCGATTGTCGAACTACAACCTGACTTTCTATACATTGCTAACAGAGATTGTCACTGCTTCGTTTGGGATGAAACGCAAAGCAAACGTGGATCCTCGGAAATTTCAACTACAGTCCACTGTGCCCTGAAGTTTTAGGACGACCGTGGCATCAAAAATCTTTTTGCCCATGGATGCAGTGGTCAGAACAAAAATTCGATTACGTCTGCGATGATGTTGTACACAGTGAGCAATAGTGTGAATCTTGAAGAGATTTCATTGAGGTTCTTTGAAACAAATTATCGTCAGAACAAGGGTGATTCTACACACAGTGCAATAGGACATGCCCTGAAGAGGGCTGGGGATTTGTTCCCTCCTTCTCAGGTAGCAACAGTGATGTCTGTCGCTCGACTTCAAAAGCCTTATCAAGTGAATCAGATGCAGTCTAAAGTCTAAAGACTCTCTGGATCTCAAAGGCTTATCAAAAGACTTCAGAATCCTGGACGCACGAAGAGGATCTGATACAGGAGACTCATTTTCGTGGAACAATATCATGGAACTGCAAGTTACTATTTTTTAAAATCATATACAGTTGACGCCTTCATATTCCGAGTTGCTGTTAACATTATCATTTGTCACGGATAATATAACCCGTGAATTTAAACCAAATTGATCTTTTTTTGCATTTTTATTGTTATTTGGAAGTTACCATTTAGGCGTAAGCCACGCAATGAACGTATATATAGTATAATATACGCTTTAGAATACAAAAGCATGTACTAATGTATCCAACAATCTAGTAACGTAAGCCACACATCGAGGCTGTCATTGACGTAGCACGTACTAGTGTATCGGACAAAAAGGTTATTTTTCCTTCAAAACCTACTATTCTCACAAAGATGCTTCTAGCCAATTGAAAAGTAGTTGGCCCACACACGCTATGTCAAAATATTAAAAGCAGGATCGGCTATTTGACGCCACAATGGGATGGTGAAAATCGCCCAAATCTTTAAACGTCTCTCCTGCAAAACTAACAAAATGTGGCTTACGCTAGTTCGTGTTTTGAGGGACGATATTAGGCCTATGCTCATGGTGTGAATTGACAAGAGAAGGCGGGAGAGAGGGGAAAACGGATGGGAACAGGGGGAAAGGGGTGGGGATGGGAGGGTCAAAAAAGTATTTAGGGAGAAATTTATTAGCACTGTATATTAGTGTCCGCCAGATGTTCAGACTAACGTCATGTTAGTTTGCTGTCCAGTCATTTGACATCCCAAATCCCAACGACGGTTATAGTGCCACAATTTGTCTAGCACGTGTCACTGGTCGACATCATTATAGAATTACCAATTAATGACACTGCGTTATGAGAGTAAATTTCTTTGTCCAACTTAAAAAGTGGACGTATTGTGGCGACACCTAGTTTTGCTTTACGATTTTTTATGACTTGAAGGACATTACGATCGAGTATAATAATGTCTTGCAGATTCAAACTGTCTTTGTCGACCTCTACTTTGTGGTATGTTTTCCAATCCGATCAACTGCCTTTATTAAATACAAAGCGTTGCATTACCTCTCCCGAAAGCGTTTGTGATACAGTCTTGTCAGATTGTTACATTTCTTACCTGGAAGTTTGACTTTACAATGATCTGATCGTATTATTGACATTGTAACATGTTGATCCCTTTGGTCTTGCAGGGAAAATTTTGCAAATGGCGAACATAAAAGTAAAAGTAAAACTCGCTTCTGAAGAGAAAACAAGAAAGAGATATCGTGGAGACAAAACTTTGGTTCCGAATGAGACAGTTTTAAATCAAGCTGTTGAAAATATGTGCACTTCTGATTTTTACACTGACTGTTTAGTATTTAGCCAAGCAAGGAAGGGAAACAAAGGACGTTTACCGAGTCACAGTTGGGATACAACAAACACCTAACTTTATACGTATAATAGCTAGTTTGTATACGTCTTATTTTTATTTGTAGTAACCAGTACACAGTCATTACTGTCAATAATGCATCACAACTGACCATCGCCTACGCCCATAAACGTTCACGAGTGTAAAGGAGAACAACGAACCGTACCATTCGTCGTTTTTGCTTACATCGCAAGGCTCACCTGCGGGTGCGCAGTGTAAGGGAGAACGACGAATGTTGAATAACTTTGCTACTTTTTAACCTAAACCATTCAAACTTTAGAAACTGCTTTATGAACACCTCAATCAGATATCTGGTGAATTACAGATTAAAAGAGTGAAAAATAGAAGAGTTGTTAAGTGAAAACAGTTTTTGCCTCTCCGGAAAAATTTGCCTCGCTACCTGCGCCGGACCATTCGTCGTTTTCCCTTACGACGGCAGATCTTCTGTATGCTACAGTAAAAAATGTAAATGTGGGGTGGAAGTCAGATCCAAAGAAACGAAACAGATTATCTTTCTTTTTAAAGAAGTTTTTTCAGATCCATTGGATCGTAGATCTAGCAAAGTAACAAACCTTGAACAATGAATACAACATCAGCCAGCGTGGGCTTGTTGAAGTAAAGCTCTTTCATCTTGGCTGCTGTCTCGTCATTCAGATACGTCCCGATGCTCGGGTTGAGAAAGTCTTGCTCTTGCACAATGTTATCGCAGATGGTGGCTAGGTAAGGCAAGTCAAAGATTCCAGCAACTCTCTTGAGCTCCTGAAGATCTGATTCAGACACATCTTCTGCGAGTCTCGGCACTCCTGTCACAGAGAAAAAGAACTTTTTTAAAATATATATATTTATATTATGTGCTTTAACACCCCCATGGGCACAGTTTAGATCATTCAGGAGGTGAACTTCAGACCTAGCTGCCTTTAAAGGTTAACCCAAGCTGGGAGGGATACAACATCCAAACAGAAAGACCGAGATACTGGAAAAAGTTTCTCCCTACTCCAAAATCAAACTCGGGTCTCCTGCGTACTGCAAGTGCTGCGGAGGAGAGCCTAACCACTATGCCACAGACATAAACAGACTTTGATAAACAAATGTGAGGCACCATGGTGAAATCAGGCGCTAATCAAAATACAGAGGAGTCCACTTATAACGAGTCCGGAAAAAACGAGAAGTCTGTAATAAAGGCACTATTCTAAAACCCTGGGTTTTTTTCTCCTCTTTACCTTAGTAAACAAAATACTGCTATAGCGCTATCAGACACACTTGCGAGTCGGTTATAGCAGAATATTGTTGCTGCTGTGCACATGGCATAGGCCAATTATACATAATGCAAGACCTCGCCAGTTGAGAAACTTGTTGCAGATCTTACAAAACAAAGAATAGGAGAGCCCATGTGCGTCAACAATGAAGGCCGGAGCAACTGAGTAGGGAGGGTGTGGCATGCGCAGACAAGCAGAACGCATCGCGTGACAGGCCAGTTTAGATTATCAAGGCCTGCCATGCCTCTCACTTCTCTGATGCGGGGATGGAGATGTCACAGCAATGTGATGGATGGAGCGAATGTGTGACGTGCACAAGCAGACAGAATGCACCACAGGGTGGGGTGGGGTGGGGTGGGGGGAAAACACAGCGTTGCCAACGTCAAGCTGTCAGTCCACATCGCTAGATCTAGAGCTAGAGAAACAAACCTGATTCAATTTTTGATCAAGTAAGACCTAGGGGTCATGTTGAAACAAAATCATCATCAGGGGAGATAGCAAAAGGAAAAACAGAACACCAAACTCATAGATTAGGCCTACTTTACAGTTTCCCTTGAACTTATTACTGGATCCCTTATAGCGAGAATCCTGCTATAACGGACATTTTGCTCCGCCCCCCCCCCCCCCTCTCATTATAACAGGATTCCACTGTATAGAAATCAAAGAAACAGACATTTTTCAGCCAGTTAGGCATTATTTATTGAATTTCTGTTTTTTGGCTCAACACCTTTTATGTCCATATAAAACACATTTCCACGAAAATTTGACTGAAAAAAGCTGATTAAAGGTATAAATATATAATTTATCAGTTATAAGCTAATGAATTTACCTAACGTTGGGGGCCATTTTCTCCCTAATTTTACCTCTGAAACCAGGCGACCCTGACCACCTTCAATCGCAAATATTTCGACTTCTTTTTAACATAAATTGATATCTTTTTCACCAAAAGGAAGGCAAAAGAACAGGCTTTAAGATGATACCAATAACCCCATAGGCCCAAAAATTGACGAGTGCCGGATTACACCCCGTCATGACACAAATCTTTTAATTCAAAATTTCTAATAGGAAGTTTACGGTACAGCAAGATGAAAGCGAACAGTAGTTTTGTAAACTGAGATGGTCTGACGGGAAGTTTACAGTACAGCAGTGTGGCATAGAGGCGTCAAACAATTCATTGAATTGGGATTGTATAACCAAATGTTAACAACACAGCAAGACAAGAGTTTCCCACAATGCTCAATGTATGGTTCCATTGCCCACATTACACGCTACACAATACACACTTCTCTATGTATGTCTCTATTTACCACACTAAACACTACTTTAAGTATGTTTCCATTTTCCACATAACACACTACTCTATGTGCGTGAATATATTTCAACACTACGCACTACTCTACGTAGGTCTCCACACTACACACTACACTTTGTATCCATCCTCCATACCTGTGTAGAGAAACTCCAGCACACGCACAAACATCCTGGCCTGAATATCTCCACTGAGCTGTATTGTGGTGTGTTGTCGGCCATCTTCCATCTCCTGAACAAAGGCAGAACTGATGCCTGGGAAAAGAGAGACATGTTGTTGAGGAGTAGTCTACTGAAAATAGTAACAACAAAAAAGAAGAAGAAAAAAAAAGGAAAGAATGTTATGAAAATCCTGCACTGATAATTATCATATCTGGCAAAATAGATTGCATTTGAGAGAATAAAATGATAAATGCAATGATACAACAACAAAACCCCAATAAAGCAAAACCGAAAATGAGGAATTAAGAGAAATCTAGCACAGCTTACAGCAATATGAAGCTAAATTAGGTTGGGTCGAAAGTAAAAGTAAAACAAAGGAAACTGTATCGAATAAAAAGATGAAGAAAAAAGAAAGGACTGGGCAGACAACTGATTGAAACAGATTACGATAGACACTTCTGATTTTTAACTCGCTGCATTCATTGCTGAAGATCAGTATGAGAGAGGTATAGAGATGGTCAAGAGAGAGAAAAATGAGATACAAGAGAAGCGGAAGATAACAAAGAAAATAGAGTTGAAAGGTTTTCTTTGCTCAGCCTCAAATATATCTTTAGATTTTTCTTCAACAACAAACAGACTGTGAATCAAAACATCATCTTTATTCTGATATTATCGTGATGAAGCCCTTCATATTGTATGTATACCGTATATCATCGCATATATGGACATATGCATGGGTAAGATGCAAGTAGACTTGAGAGCTACAGTTCTGGTATAAATCATATTTTTCTATGTTCATCAGATAAGAAACATCAACCTTTTCATGGCAAGCACCACCATCTTTGTTTATGGATTTTTATAAGTAACTTAATATATTTCAATCCATAACAAATCAACCTTTCTTATTCACGTATTTTTCATCACTCATAGATCTAGATCTACAGTCCAACAAAGGAGTAGCTATTTTATTTCACAGTGATGGTGTCCAGATTTACCTGATTTTCAAAGTTGTTCAATTGGTCGGCCCACACTGGGCTTTTGGAGTTTAATTTTGTATCCCATGGATAAGATATTGGGCAACTTCGATCTGATTTTTTGGTAAGCTGCATCCTATACATGAGGATAAATAGGGGGCATGCTGACAAAACGAGTTACTTCTTGGATTTTAGCCCTATGGACATTGATGAGTTAAATATAGGGGTTGAGTTTGTGCTATTTAAGTATGGAATAATAAATTTACAGACGTGTTAAACTGGAAGAAAATGGCATCAGTTTAAAATTTAGCAATTTGACCTCTGTATCTACTTTCACTTTCAGACGATATCGCCATTTCAGGATTGCGAGAAGTAAACTATTTTGTCAGCCAGCCTTACATATGTTGTGAGGCAGCGTGGTGAAATCAGGCGCTCGGCAAAATAACGAAATCGGAGAAACAGGTATTCTCCGCCACATTGGAAATTTTTTTCGAATTTTTTTTATTTTGCTTAAACTTCTGTATGTCCATAAAAAAACACATTTCCATGTGAATTTTACAGAAAAACATTGATTAAAGGCTCAAAATGTGTCATTTTTCAGTTATCAAAGACTGTTTAGCTATTGGAGTTCTCAAACTTCAGCGGCCATTTTCTCGCTAATTTCACCACTGAAACCAGGCAACCTTCACTTCCTTCAATTGAAAATATCTTGAGTTCTATTCAAAGTAAATGATTGTTTATTTCATTGGATGCAAGGCAAATAAATCAGCTTAATTTCAGATTATATCAATAACTCCAAATGCCCAAAAATTGACGAGCGCCTGATTCTACCGCGTCGTGACGCATATGGTAATGTAAGTTGCAAGAAGAAACAAAGAATGACAAATGTGCACAATCATCAGTCACCTTCTACTTTTCCACTTGCTATGTCTGAAGAAGAAAATCCGTCTATTTGAAGCAACTGCTGTTGCTGTGTGCTCTGTAGATAGAGGCGGGAGACAAAATGTGAGGCATCGTGGTGAAATCAGGCTCTCTTCGAAATAATAAAATGGAAGGTATTTGCATTTTTTAGCCAGTTCAGCATTTTTTTTTAAACTAATTTTTCTTTTTTCTCTCAAAACCTTTCATGTATATTTTAAAATATATTTCTGCATGGATTTTACTGAAAAACATTGATAAAACGTTCTAAGGACTCTCAAGCTTCCGAAATCAACCAAATTTGGCAGCCAATTTCTCACTAATTTTACCTCTGAAACTAGACAACCCTGACCTCTTTCAGTTGCAAATAGATTCTCTATCTCGACTTCTATTCAAGAAATAAGTGTGTTATTTAAGTTGACAGATTGTCAAATGAACAAATTTTAAGATGAAACCAAAAAACTCCAGATGTGCAAAAATAGATAATATAAGCACTGGTTCCTCTTCGCCAAAACACAAATACTGTAGATATTGCTTGGGGGAAATGTCAAGTTTAAAGTATACTACAAGTACTCTTTCTACTCTTTCTTCCTCTTCTTTTTCTTCCTCTTTAATTGCCTGATCTGAAACTGACAATCATAGTTCACCACTCGCGTCTCTGCTAGGATGCTCTCAAGCAATATAGATGTATTACTTTGGCCACCCATTCGTTCAAGTTCTCTAAATAATTTATTCTTGATCAAGAACTCTGCCTCTTTTGCACATTACATTTCTGTCTGTTCAAGAAATAAAACACTGAACATATCTTGATAGGAAAAGCCATGTCTAATACATACGTTTACATGACTTGAACTCAGTCACAATACACTACTTATCGTCTTCAAACTGGTCAACTTTTTTAAGCCTAGGAAGCAAAATTATTCAGAAAAGAGGAAAATCAAACGGTTTCATTCTTTAACAATCGTACCTATATATTACATAGATCTATCTTTTTTTAAACTTTTTTTTCAAATTAAGAATTTTAAAACTTGAACATTTTTCTTGAGCATAATTATGCAACTGATACAACAAATTAAAAGACTGCAATTTTTTTTTAATTGGAGGCTAAGTACATCTGAACGGCTGGCCAACAGTAGATCTACACATTTTTGAGTGATACCCTAGGGTATGAGAAAAAAGACAAATTCAATAATTTTCTAGTTTGTTTAAAATGAAATTCTAGGTCTCTTTCAATAAAATGTAGAGCATTTATCTAGCAAAAATAAAGGTTTGGATTACCAGAATTAAGTGCATTCCAATAAGTCCAATTTACAATAGTACATGAAAGCTATTCAAACTAAAAAGAACTTTTTTTTCCCATTTGCTTAAACTTAAATTGGAAAATTGGAATGTTTATACCATTTCAATTTCATTTTATGCCCTCCCCGACATAATTTATTTAGAAAGTAGATTATTTCGGAGGCTGGCTTCGATCCTGCCTCCTAGACTCAACACAGGCTGGGATGGATACAACATCCCAGCAGAAAGACTGACAATACTCAACAAGAATTCTCCAAATGCAAGATTGAACTCACGTCTCCTGTATGGGACAGCAAAGTACCTATTTGCTACACCACAGATGCCGACGTCAACAGAACTTGATTTAAGAGACACGAATGAAAGACTGAAGCAACATCAAACTCACTCCAGTTTACCCTGAACATCTGATGGCTTTTCCAACATTCATAGCTATGTTGGTTTTATTAGATTGAAGTTCTACCTCCCTCTCAGCAAAACTGGGCATATATTTAAGTCCAGCAGAACCAACTCTAACAGCCATATCTGTCCAAGACAATCACCTGTACAAATGATCACTACCAAATCCATCCTTGCATTTTTTTTCCTATCTTATAATATCACTGCCCAAGACATCCACCTGTCTAAGACAACCACTTTTCTCCTTGATGATGAGAAACCTGCGTTGAAAATTCTGACAGTATTTCAGAGACGATAAAGACAAGAACAAAAGATTTGACAGAAGGTCATGGTCAACAACCTACAGCAGGAGGGAGACTAGCGGCCAGGACTTTTGAGAAAAACTTGGACGCTGAGCTCAAAATGAGGCTGTGAGCCTGAAGTTGTGTTTGATTGTCCATCAGGAAAGTCACGTCATGGAACTTGGGGTCCTGCAAACTTTTGTACCAGTCCTCAGCAAACGTGGATGTCTGTATTTCAATCCATGGTGCCTTACCTAAAGCAGAAACAGTTATAGAAAATGATATACGGTCGAATACAGATGAGTCGATGTTGTCGGGGTAATGAAAAAAAGATAAACCCATCCAAAGTTCCACTTAACCGTTGGAACCTGTAAAGAAGAAGAGGCGCTGGGACCTGAGAAAAAGATCAACTTGAAAGAAGTTCAACTCAAGCGGCCTCAACACAAGCAAAGTGAACTGTACTATTTTTCTTTTGCAGTAATTGCTCAAGATTATGTACATAGTGGGGGGCGGGGAGGGGGGGGGGGCGTAAAAACATACAATAGCCAGAACATTAAATAATAACTGGTAGGCCTCATTGCATGTGTTTAGAAAAAAGCAAAACATTTTCTTTAGCGCTATAATTGGTCTAGATTATGTTGATGGGAGTCGTTTAACATCTAAAGTTACAATTACATACATATCATCAGCAACTGTTCAAATGTTCAAAGCCCAGAAAGCAGGAGAGAAAAAAACTGTTCCATTCTTTCAACAACTGAACCTGATTTATGTATATTTTTATGTTCTAGGTTGTTTTTTTTCAAAATTTAGAATTTTAATTTTGATGAAAGATTTCTTAACCACATGCAACCGCAATAAAGCGTTATTCTCAAAATGTTAGGCTCAATACATTCAAACTGTTGACTGAAAATATGATAAATAGTAACTGTATGTGTCACTTTCCTTTCCAACATTGTAACAGTTATATATAATTTATTTAAGATGAATCGAACTCATACCTTCTGTGTCAGAGCTGAAGAGCCATAACCCCTACCACAAAGACACCACGAGTTCTAATATAAAAATGTGTATTCACACTATGTCCTACAAACAGTTAAATGAAACATTTTTAAAAAATCAAAACAAAAACCTCACACCGCACCACACCTAATAAAAACAACATAAAAGTGTTCCACTGTTATCCCTGACACTGTAACAAAACCCATACCCAACAAAAACTTCACACTGTAACATACCCAACAAAAACTTCACACTGTAACATACCCAACAAAAACTTCACACTGTAACAAACCTAACAAAAAGTTACCATATGCAACAAAAACGAAACAACCTAACAAAACAAAACAAAAATGTTTTACAGAACCGTACCCAAAAAAAACAAAACAAAAACATTTCCCTGTGGCATACCTGCAGGAGGCATGACTGGAGCAATAGGCAAGTTGGCCTTTTTCTTGTCCAGCAGAGAGAATATCCCGCCCTTTTTCTTTGGCTTTGAATGTGAGAAATTCAAAGCCCTTCTGACCTGAAAGAAAGAGAAATTATGTGACACTGCGGTGAAATCAGACACTTGTCAAAACATTGAAAGGAAATCAATGAATTTTTAATTATTTTTTTTGGCCGGTGCTACTCGCCCGATGTCGGGTGACTTTGACCGATATCGGGTGACTAGCGTCAGGCTAGTCGACCGAATTCAGTCTAGTAGCCTGATGCTACTGGCCTGTGAGGATTTCTGCGACCTCGGGTAGCTAGCATTTTCTGCCCACCCGGAGCCGGTCACCTAGATCTCGTCTTAGTTTTATACAGGGTGCCTGCCCACTACAGCTGGATCAGGCCGATCGCCCAACTTGATCGCCTGAAACTGAAAACAAACAAGTTTGTTTTTGAGGCGACCGAGTCGGGCGATCCATCCGTAGTGGGCACCCCGTATTAGCTAGTGTAAACACGGCCTTGCGGCCTTCCGAGCAACATGAAGCTATTAAAAGCACCTGCTAGCACACCTCTGTGATTGGCCCAAAATAGATCATAGATGATGTTTTTCCGCAATCTATTTTTCCTCGTCTTCCGAGGTTTCCCTTGGGAGTTGACTACATTGTTGTAGATCCCCTAGATATATCACCCTTTATTAATTATTTAATCATTATCATTCATCTGAATGCCGGGGACAAAGTTACTAACAATAGAAATGCAGCGAGGCGATGCTATAAAAGATTGTCTAACTACTACCAAGACGTTTCAATTGCCCTATCTCGCGTCTGAACGAGACTTGGGCGCTAGATCTCCCTCATCTTCTTAGCGCATGACGGCCCGTGATACGAGTGTAAACAAACATGCGTTCCCAGCGCTGAGTTGAAAGCGATAAATTTTGTCTTCGGGCAGAGAGAAAAAGAGAGAGAGGAGGGGGGAGAAAAAGAAAGAGAGAGAGAGAGTGTGTGGGAGAACGAGAGAGAGAGAGAGAGAGAGAGAGAGATAGACAGAGACAAACAGAGAGAGAGAGAGTGAGAGAGAGAGAGAGAGAGAGAGAGAGAGAGAGAGAGAAGGGGGGGGGGGCGTTTTTGTTATTAGAATTATTAATTCCTGTCGTTTTCTCTCAGCGTTGGTTCACAAGCTGACCCGGTGCAATACAGTCATTATTGTACACAGTATGGCCAGTCCCATCTTCATACAAGACATGTATTATAATGTCAATTTGGTCAGATAATTGCAGTCAGAGTCAAACTTTCACGTTAGAACCAATCCGACTCTTGACTTGTAGGACAAGAAATGACCGAGTGAGTGACTGAATCTTGCGCGATTGATCACGCGAATTTTAAAGGAGAATGTGAAGAAGTCCCCACCGGCCAGAACACGGATGCGTAGAAATCCACAAGGGCCAGAAGCCGCAGGCCAGGCGGGGCTAATCGAACGAATTCGTTCATCTGGAACATGGGCAGAAATCCTAGATCAGGCGAGTAGCTACTCCGGGGGGTTTTTGCCAGTTCGGTAAATTTTATTGCTGTCAATTAATTTTTTCTATCAATACCTTCTACGTTGATTTAAAAACGCATCTGATTTATGTGCATAATATCCAGGAAAACGTTGATCAAAGATACAAAAAATGTAAATTGGCAGTTTCCAAGGACACTCCAGCTTTGGATGTCACCAAACTTTGGCAGCCATTTTCTCACTAATTTTGTCTCTCACATGCACACAGGGCGACCCCCACCTTCAATCCCATATAGCTCAACAGCTATTCAAGATAGATATTCTGTTGTTGTTTTAAATCAAATAAAGGCAAACTAACAACCTTTAAGATGATACCAGTAAGAACTCACGGCCTCATCAAAACAATTTTTGACTCCCTCTTGTGTCAAGGCACTGGTCTCCAGGTACAGAAGTCCGTTGTCTTTGGCTATCTGTTTGGCCTCCTCTCTTTGAGCAAAATGTCCCCTTCTTTCAGGGTTGGTAGAGTCCAGAAGATCTAGGAATATAAACATAAATTTGAACTAGTAAATAAGAGACAGAGAGAGAGGGAGGGGAAAAAGAGGGAGAGGAGGGAGGGGAAAGAAAGAGGGAGAGAGAGAGGAAGGGAAAAAAGGGGAGGAGTGAGAGAGGAGAGGGGTGAGAGAGAGAGAGGGAGGGGCGGGAGGAGTGAAAGCGAGAAAGGGAGAGAGTGGGGGACTAAGGGG
>NW_004797644.1:215905-219847 GCF_000002075.1 Aplysia californica | reverse complement strand
GAAGAGAAAGAGAGAGAGAGAGAGATATGGAGTGCACATGTGACAGACCCTGTGTCTTTTTTCTAACCCCTTATACACTCTACGGGGCGAGAATTGCAATTGAAATTGTAAATATTTTCCTCCTCCAACAAAAAAGTTGAGATCAATTAGGAGGTGGTATGCTTTGACCGTGCCTGTCAGAGCCAACCCCGTCACAATAGGACACAAATTCCCAGCAGACAGGATACTAAAACACCCAATTAGGAAAATGAAAAGAGAAGAGATGAGATGAGACAAGAAAATTAAGGTAGAATCGAATAAAGATCAGATAAAACAAGAAAAGATAAACCAAACACCTCTCTACCTTTCTTACAGCCCACCAGAAGTATTGGCACATCTGGACAGAAGTGTCTGAGTTCGGGAACCCATTTAGCACTGACATTCGAAAGTGAAGTGGCGCTGTCAAACCCAAAACAAATGAAGAACACATCGGTCTGTGGGTAGGACAGGGGCCGCAATCTGTCATAATCCTCCTGAAAAAGTTGGGCAAAAATTATTGTTTACTGTTAGAACAACTGCACACAAGAATCCACAGATCCTAAAAAGCCCTAACTTTACCACCTGTGCTTATTGTATATTGAAGTAATTATTCATACTCAGTTTAGGGTTTCTTTTTTTTCAAATAGAGTTAATACGTGTAAAATTATAGAAACTTGTGACGGGCATGTTGGCTCAAATTTGGAAGACAAAACTAACAGAGTACAAATGTGGGAGGCCTATCCTATAGCCTTCTATATATGTGTCACGACGCAGTGGAATCAGGCGCTTGTCAATTTTTTGGCATATGAAGTTATCAGTTATTCGTATCATCTTAAGGATTGTTTATTTGCCATGCTTTCAATGAAAAAAAAAATTGTTAATATATATATCCATTTATCTTGAACAGAAGTAGAGATATTTGCAGACCATCAATAATTTATTTATAGAGGCACCAGCCATCCATGTCCAGGTGCTGTTTTAGATATTTGCAATTGAAGGAGGTGGGGTCACTTGGTTTCAGATGTAAAATTAGTGAGAAAATGGCCGTCAAAGTATTGTGACTTTCATAGCTTAAGAATCCTTGGAAACTGCAAATATACATTTTTTGTGCCCTTAGTCAATGTTTTTCCACAAAATCCACACATAAAACTGTTTTTGAATGGACATACAAGGTGTTGAGCCAAAGAAAAAAAATTAGAAAAAAATTCCAAACTGGCCGAAAAATGCAGATTTCTCGGAATTTATTATTTTGACGAGTGCCTGATTTCACCACGCTGCCTCACATAAAGGCCTACCTAATACCCAGTGCACACTGCCAGATTCGACTGAATTGAGTCAGGACCAGCCAGAAATCTCTAAATGGAGGGACTTTGGAACCATAAAATAAATTCGCCTTGCAACCTTAAAAAACAAATGCTTTTGATTTTTGAAAGTCACAACAGAATTTAAATTTAGTTGAATTCGGTTGAGTTTTGCCAAAATGGTAGCTATTGCCCATTCCATAAAGGAAAATCTGGCTGGCAGTGTGCAGTGGGTACAAGCTCCTACCTGACCAGCTGTGTCCCAAAGTCCGAGGGAAACCACCTTTCCATCCACCATAATGTTGGCACAGTAGTTGTCGAACACTGTGGGTACATACTCGCTGGGGAAAGAGTTGGTGGTGTAAGATATAAATAGACAGCTCTTTCCAACTCCACCGTCGCCTACCGTCAGAAGCTTCATCTGTACCGGTGTAGCCATGTTTGGTTGAAGTTACTGAAAGGAAAAGGAGACAGCGTGTTCATAACTGTTGTTGATATCTGTTCACTTTCGCACAAGTCATAATTATAGGCACTAAACAGGCTCCCTACAGGAATTATTTTTTTTAATAGAGAGGCATGTAACCAGGATTTTATCTCGCCTGCAATGTTGAGAGAAAGAGAGAGAAGGGAGAGTGAAAGGAAGAGAGACAAAAGAGAGGTGAGAGAAAGACACGGAGAGATGAGACAAAGAGAAAGAGAAAGGAGAGATAGGTAGACAGTAAAAGAAAGATGAGAGAGAGAAAGAGACACAGACAGACAGACAGACAGACAGACAGACAGACAGACAGACAGACAGACAGACAGAGAATATAAAGAAAGGTGGAACATTATAGTTAAGTGAAAAATTTAAAAGAGCTATAATCAGTAGTTTGGCTTTCTTTCCATTGCACCCATCAGTGTGTTACTACTAATTTATAGTTAACACTGTCCTATACAAATACATAAGATAACGAAATGCTTTAATCGATATGGGCAGTTATAATGAGGTCAGTAATAAACGATCTTACCTACACTATATTGTCAGAAGGACGATACAGTAACATCCTTCTGACCACAAATTTTAGTGAACATAGGTAAGATCATTTTAAAAATGGAGTGCTTGTTAGATATTAGAACCATGATATATTACAGGCAGAACAAAATATAGGCAGATCTGAAAAATTTAGGTCCGAACTCTGGACTTTCACTTTGGTCAAGTTTAACAAACTCATTGTCCAGAACAGAGACCTGGGATTTATTTCAATAACATTTATATTATGCAGGGTCACTTCTCATAGGCCATCAATATTACGCAGAAATGGAGATAGACATTTTATATCACTAGATTCTATATATCGCGACTTCAGTGCTTTCTTGTCGTATCTCCATTTTTTAAAAATAATACGTGACTTCTTCTTACGCTCATTCTTCGGTATGAACTGTTTTCGCTGTTATTAAATTAAAAACGGATATACCACAAGAAAGCACTGAGGTCGCGATATAGTCGAACCTTTGTAAGACGGAATCGCAAGAGAGCCAGAAAAACATTCCATAATAGACATTTTCCATCTTATTAATGGAATTTAGGGGGAGATGGAGGGGGTTTTCAGAAGCCCAGCCAGTGGCATCAAAGGCACTTGTTCCGTCAACAAGCAGAGATCAAAACTTCACACTTCTCACTCAAGGGCAGGACCTCCGTGGCGTAACGAGCGACCACCCCATCAAACCTAACCAAAACCCTAACCCAAACCCTACCCCTAGATTTACCCCTACCCCTAGCCCTCAATTCTGCTCTGTTTCATAGTGGTCACTCGTTAACGGAAGTCCTCCCCATGCAAGTGCTCTCTGATAATGACATGCGTCAATCCTACTTATTATCCATTATTGCCAACAGGTCCAGAGCTTGCATTAGAAGGCCTTCTCAGTCTGAAAAAGCTTCGATTTCAAAGGACAACAGTTTGAACATCTCCTTTGCTTCCACCCTTAGCCCCCACCCATCAGTGTAATAAGCACACTAAACCACCCCCCCCCCCCCCTTTCCAGTGCATTGTAAAGTTGCAGACAATAAACTGGGAAGCTTCCCATTATCACCAAGACTACAGTACAACACAAACCTTGCTTTGTGGATCATGATCAGGGCGAAATGTTGTCGGACGCTCAAAGAATAGCTAAAAATGACTCATCGTATTCAAGTCAAAGCACTGAGAAATAAGGCGTATGATTTGTATTCACAAAAATTGCAGCAAATTACCTGTTCTATGCAATGTGTGAGTGTCCAGTCAGTTTGCTGTTTCTTTGCAGTGTTATGAATTGATAATCATGCAACTATTCTGCCTAAATACTTGGACACATGTCAAAATTAGAACAGGCAAAAAGTTATATTTATCAGCCAATGACAGTACAGCTATTTTAAGAAAAGGGAATTCCTTACTAAGCGGCTCATTATAGTTGGCTTAAAAACTAGGACAAATCCGTTGTCGCGAAATTAATAATGTGTTTATTTGAAGAAGGAGGAGGAGAAGGAGAAGGAGAAGGAGGAGGAGAAGGAGAAGGAGAAGAAGAAGAAAAAAGAAGAAGAAGAAGAAGAAGAAGGAAGAAGAGGGAGAGGGAGAGAGAGAGAGGGAGAGGGAGAGGGAGAGAGAGA
>NW_004797644.1:211616-213808 GCF_000002075.1 Aplysia californica | reverse complement strand
GGGATGTTCTCACTCCTTACTGACAGTTACTGTGGGCAGTGGAAAAGAGCTTTTTTTTTTAACCTATTGGGAAAACGAAAAGGGAAACAAAAAAGAGGGATGTTTCACAGATTGTTAGACAATCAGGTGACCAGTGATTTAAGATGACTAAACAAACACACACAAACGCACACACACACATACACACACACACACACACACACACACATACACACACACACACACACACACACACACACACATGCATACACACACACATACATTAGATAATATTATGTTGTAGCATACATATGTCCTTTCATTCAGCAAATTATTAGAACGCGTGGAAAGACAGCGAGTATAATCCTGTTGTAGCATGAAGTGAAATATACACACACACGGCCTACCAGGACGAGACATGACTTTCGTACATTCACTCGAACAGCTTGGCGACTTTCCCTGAACTGTCATTCATCAACTCACGTACTACACATAACAACACACGTACTACACATAACAACACACGTACTACACATAACAACACACGTACTACACATAACAACACACAAGGTTAGTTGCCACAATGTATATATGTATACAGTCGAACCTGCCTTAACCCTTGATATACAGTGTATTCCTCTTTAATTGCCTGTGTAAAACGAAACCTGTCCAACTCGGAAAAGGGAAGAAAAACCCGCTCCCTTCCGAAGGTTTTTACCTGCCATGTCTAGATTACTAAGACGGAAAACGTTTTGCCCATTCATGATTGCTGATTTGAAACAAAATCGCAAGTTTGGCTCCGTCTGTAATGTTAGAAAATACACACGACTGTAAACTGGAGAGACGAACACACACGACACCAAGCAATCTAATAATGAGCCCGGGTGTAGTGTCTGACTTTTTATGTTGATCCCCGAAGTGAGTAACATTAACCAAAAGCCCATGGCATACGGGGCGCTTACGTCCCGTGATTAAAAAGAGTATGGGTTGTACGCTATTCTGTACAATATTTTGACTACCGTGACACCGTCCGCCGGCTCTAAACTTAACCCTAAGCTGCCGGGCGAGAAAGGGGAATACGGGTGAAATTTGAGGGTATATGAGTATATGTTACCCCATCTGGGTGAGCTCTGAGGGATGAAGATGGTCAGGGTAGTGTGGTGTGAAACCTAACGAGTGCCACTGAAAGTGCTCGGGTGGCGCTCCATCACGGAAACTTTCATTGGTAGCCAGAGGCCAGAGGTGTGAAATTAAATTTTACCAATGCCTGCCAGCCGAGAAAAGAGTTCCTCGAATCGATATTACATGATGGCAGTGAGGGGTGATATTGGTTCACTGTGCTTGTTACACCGATGGGTGGGGGTATGGGAGGAAGTAAAGGAGATGCTCAAACGTTTCTGTTTTTAATAGGTCAAACAGTGGTCCTATGAAATGCAAGAACTTGTGATAATTGGATAAATAAAACTGACGCATGTCATTATCAGAGAGAGTAGCAGCTGAGAGGTGTGAAGCTTTGACCACTTGTGATTGCCTGCCGACCGGACAAGCGACCCTTGATCCCACAGGCTGGGCCTTTAAAGCTCCCCCCCCCCCCCCCCCCCCCTCCCCCCTTTCCATCTACCACTAAATTAGCCTGCCTAAGACGGAAAATGTCTAAGACGGAATTATTTTTTTCGGGCTCACTTGCGATTCCGTCTTACGCAGGTTCGATACATTATATAATAATGATAATATAGCGAATGAACACCAATTATATTTATACAGTGCGCAGTGCCGTGTGCAAAATTAACCCACTTTCTCGGCAGTCGTAGATAAAAGAAATCGTTATGTCAACAACAGACACGCAGATAACAAAACAAAATATCAAAAACACCCACCTGCCTATGTCAAGATTTCCCTGGGAAATGAACAGCGTTAACAGGGGCATTACACGCTCAGTTAAAACTGACAGTTCTCTATCCTTTTGGCAATAAGCAAATACTACATGATGCAATCTTGGTAAAAATACTTCTTTTTAGATATCTTCAAATTATTTAAAATTAGATAGAAAAAAAGAGTCACACAAACGACATGAGTTATTTTATTCACTTTGATACGCTACTTCCGAATTTGATGAATATGTTTACGATTAGACATAGTTTTCAATAAGTCTGTAAACAATAATATTTTTCTCGCACATACACACGCACACACACACACACACACACACACAC
>NW_004797644.1:205660-207675 GCF_000002075.1 Aplysia californica | reverse complement strand
AATAATAATAATAGTAATAATAGTAATAATAATAATAATAATAATAATAATAATAATAATAATAATAATAATAATAATAGTAATTTTTCCTATTATTTCGAAGATCCGAACAACTGCTGTCAGTTTTAACTGAACGTGGTATTACCCCCTTAAGGTGTGCGTATTAACCACAGTAGTATGAATTAAAAATAGTAATAATAATATTAATAATAATAATAGTAATAATAATAATAATAATGTTTCTTATTATCTCGAAGAGGGCGAACAACTGCTGTCAGTTTTAATTGAACGTGTAATACCCCCTCAAGGTGTGCGTGTTGTTAACAGTTAGTAAACAAGTCCGTGGCGTCATCTTCAGTTCGCCCCGTATAAAGTTCCGTGACAGCGGTTGGGTCATCTCAGAGACACTAAAATATAATTAAATACTCTCTGGTCATCTCCGGTGACAGTTCGGGAATTCCCCATTTTACTGCGCGAACTTCACAACGGTGCGGTGACACGATTTGGTCATCACGTCGATTTTGTTATACATTAGCCTACTACTACCAATGAGTCTACATAACAAGAGGGGCCACTTCTCTCTTTGAGCCAATTAAAAAAGTGTCCTCAAAATTCGGTGGCGCCCTCTTCGCAAAAGCGCACCTTTTGCGAACAGAGTTATCCTACTTGAGTTTTTAAAAATCAAAATGAAACTAGCAAGTTTTTGAATGAATTTCGGAAGAACGCTTTTTTAAAATCGTTACGCTGACAAAAAACCTCTTCCGGAGGAAAGGGTGATTATTTTCTTCGTTTAATTTGACTTTAGAATGAAAGGCGAGAGGTCATTAAAATATAAATAACCTAAAACTCCGCACTGAACGAACCCGAACTACTGATGAACAGCAGTCGATATGCGCACGCAAGGAGGTGCTATTCCTATTCTTCTTCTGGAAAAACGAAAGAGAGCTTCAAAACAGACTGCAGCGCCATCTGAAGCAAAGAGCATACTTCCTGCCGACACTTTTTTGGCTGAGTGGCCCATCTTGTTATTTACTATCTTTGCTACTACTTGCTGACTTCTCGAAATGTTGATTAAGAAGAAATAGAGGAAATTGTTTCTATTTGTCATTGGTTTAAAAATCATTGCGGAGTTGTGGACCTTTTTCCTTTTGGGCGATTACATTGGTGCGGTTGGTAGACTCCTTTTTTTTCCACCAAACATTTATCATCCTTTTTTTGCTCTTTTTTTCCTTTTAAAAAAAAATTTGACCCTATGTTTTTTGTTGTGTTTTCTGGCCTGGGGGGGGGGGGGTTATTTGTTTGTTTGTTTGATTGAGTAAAGAGATACACGTCGACACAGGGGTGATCATTAAGAAGAGGAGAAAAGTGATTTTAATACAGACAGACTGAAATTACAGAGGGAAAGAAAAAAAGTTGAACTGATTATTGCAGTAGCCTACCTAGACACCCTACAGCCTGCAACAACAGCTATTTTTCATAGAGGGAAAAAAGAAGTAGGAACTCTAATTATAATGTTAAGCTGGCATTCCATATGCCCGAAAAACCGATGCGAACTTCGGGTGCGAATTTCGTGTACGAAATTCGGGTGCGATGAAAAAAGAGCCCTCCTTCCATATACGCGAAATTCGCATCCGTCATCTGACTGATATCATATTCATGTGCATTTAATTAAGGAGGGGGGTGGGTGTAAGTGAAAAGCTATTTTTAGTTATTGCATGATTTAAACGATAAATGATAGCATAGATAGATTACATAGACTCCCGAAAGTTTCCCACAAACTAAAAAAAAAAAGTGGTTGCCATGCAAATGACAGCCACCTTGAAAATAAACACTTCTTTTCAGTCTTGGTTTGAATACTTCTCTCTCGAACCAAGGTAATCAACATTTCGACGTTTTCCCCACTTATCTTGTTCTTCTATCATGTTCTATGCTGCTTCGTTCCTTTGAAATAGATTTGGCGGGAAATAAGCCCCGCCCACTTCACGAAGAATTCGCATGCGAAGAAAAAAGTTTCG
>NW_004797644.1:202455-205560 GCF_000002075.1 Aplysia californica | reverse complement strand
TCCCTCGTGCGAAACAAAATCTTCGCATGCGAATTTCGGACTCGGCCATGCGAAATTCCGGTATATGGATTCACCCAATGACAAAAACGTTGGTGCGAAAAAAATAATTCGCAAGCGAAATTCGCACCCGAAGTTCGCATCGGTTTTTCGGGCATATGGAATGTCAGCTTTACCCTTCAACTTCAACCACCCATTAAAGAAAAAAAGCAAGTTGTAGTAAAGAGGCAAAAGCTGTTTATTTCAGTGACACTTTCCAACCACCCGAACAGACGGAAGCAATGGAAAAGAAGAACCTGCTGCAATGACACGCTCCAACGGCCCACACTGACAGGAAGAAAGAAAAGAAGAGAAAAACATATTCCAAAACACTGACACCCTACAACCGCCCACACAATACACAGACAGGCACAACGGAAGGAAAGAAAAGAAATGTAGAACGCATTCCAAAACAGTGACACCCTCTAACCGCCCTCGCGGTCAGGGGCAGTCATCAGCCTGGTGGTACACTCAGTTGTCTTGTGTGGAGCATGCGCCAAGCATGAGTGAAGACTGACGAACAGCTAAAAATAGAACTGGTCGAGGGCAACATTCGCCGCCGCCGCTTCCAGTGTGTGTAGCAACGGCAACTGACGAAAAATTGTTACAACTGAACTAAACTAAACTCTCTCCCTATACCTCAGGTAGGCCTATATGATAAGGCGGAGAGCAGTCGACGCCAAGCTTGCCTGTCTCTTGTTCTGTCCTCCATTCACCCCTTATTGTGCCTCTATGTCTTCTAGTTGGTCTTCCTCGTTTTCTTTTACTAGTTGGTCTTCAATACCACGTCTGATAGGACAGTCTTGTCCTCGTCATTCGTAGTCTCAGAACATGTCCTAGATTTCTTCATCTTCTCCTTTTTATGGCCGTGTTGATATCTTCAATTCCAGCTCTTTCCAAATTAGTAAAATTCTTCGTAAACATTTTGTTTGGAAGCTTTTAAACTTCCGTTGAATTGTGTAGATTGTTTTCCATATATCTCTGAACCATATTATGTCAATACCGCCAAAACATTGCTATTATATTATTAATATTCTTAATTTCGTCTTCAATGAAATGATCTTTGACTTCAATTTAGTTTTTAATTTCACAAATGTGATCCATGCATTTTTAAAGTCTTTGATGGACGTCGATAAAGAGGAGAACTGCAATGGCTAAGGCTAGTTTCAATAAAATTAGCCCGATCCTGAAAAATAGAAACATCTCAATGAACACCAAAATGAAAGTCCTGAAATGCTATATGTTTGGTCAACCCTTCTATATGGCTGTGAATGCTCGACAATCACTAAAGACAGTGAAAATAAAATAGATGCAACAGAAATGTGGTTTCTTAGGAGACTGCTAAGAGTATCATGGAAGGAGAAGAAATCAAATGAGTTAGTGCTTGATGAAGCCCACGTGGGACGCTCAATGTTAAAAACAATCAGGAAACGACAAATGCAGTTTTTGGGACACCTGAACAGACATAAGGGTCTTGAACATCTAGCTCTCACTGGAAAAATTGAGGGCAAGCGAGGCAGGGGTAGACCCAGAACAACATACCTAGGGAACCTAAACAAATGGGTAGCAGGGAAAGATCAGGGAAACGTAGCTTTTTTGAGAGCATCCGAGCAAAGGAATGAATGAAAAACCATGATCGCCGATGTCTGTCGCAGATCTGGCACTGGATGATGATGATGATGACGGACGTCGTCAAGGCAGTCTGCAAATTTTGGATATAATGCTGCCAAGGTACTTGAATTTACTAATTTCTGCAAGGGGTTCTCCATAAAGAGTGATGGGTGTAGTTTCTGATGATAGTCGTAGTACTTCTGTTTTGTATACATTTTTTATAAGGCCAACTTTTTTCCGAAGCTTTTGCCAGTTCGTTTGTTTTATATTCCATTTCATGTACTGTAGAGTTTATTAGATCATTCCCAAGTTCTAAATCTCCTAAACATGTGCATTTATCTACCCCTTGCCTGTTTCAAAGTCTTTGCTCTGTCTCATTACACAATCGATCTATCTCGATTCCAAAAAGAACAAGTGATAATATAAATATATACAGCTTCGTCTAACACCAATATTTACCTCAAAAAGTGTAGATAGTTCTCCTTCAACTAGGACACAGCAGCTTGCTTTGGTTTATAATGATATTATACAGCTTATTATATTATGTTGGGATGCCATAAATTGCAAGAATTTTCCACAGGGCCTCTCGGTCTGTGCTGTCAGGGGCTTTTTTAAAAGTCCGCAACGTTCAAAATAATTGGGATATTCCATTCTTTGCTTTGCTCTACAATATTTCTCAGAAGAAACAGTTGATTTGTTCTTGATCTCTACGCCCGGTCGAAAACACGCCTGTTCCTCTTTTAGTCGCTCATCTATTGCTGTTCTGATACGAGACAAGATAAGAGCGCAAAATAATGTTCCGGGCACTGTAGAAGTCAAAGTGTTATTCCTCTGCACTTGCTACCGTCTTTTAAGTCACCCTTTTTAGGTCATTATATTATACAGTATTTCCCTTTCTCCATTCCATAGGCGTGTTTTATTTTTCAAGAATTTGTTAAATAGCAAAAGTAATATTATATCTCATAACCTTCTTTTCCAATCGTTTTAAGTAGATCAGCGATAATTCTGTCTTCTCTTTGACGCTACTTTTAATTTTCATAACTGGTGTTAAAATTTCCGGCATGGTTATATTGTCGGTACTTCTGTTCAATTCCTTCATTGGTTGCACTTTGTCAAACTCGAATTCATTTGGCGGGGTGGTCTATTTGAAATCTCTTGAAAATGTTCTGCCCATCGATCTTTTTTGTCTTCTAAAGTTATTGCCTTGGCGCCATCTTTCTTTTCTACTGGCCCCTCTGATAATTTTCCAAAGTCTCAAGCTAGTCTTTTTGTATTCTGGTGTCATTCTCGCATTTCGTTTTTATTTGCTGCTTCTTGTTATGACTATAGTGGGTTTATTATTGTTCTTTTCTTTTGTTTTGATAGATAGATAGAGAGCATTGGAGAGATATAGAGAGAGATAGAGAGAGAGGGGGTGGGGGTACAAATGTATAAATGTGTGTGTATGTGTGTGTTTGT
>NW_004797644.1:198761-201442 GCF_000002075.1 Aplysia californica | reverse complement strand
TTATTATTATTATTAGTATCATCATTAATATTGGTTGATTGGTTTTTGTTTTTCATCCTCTGTTGCCGTTAAGTGTCGAGGGGAGATGCAGTTGTCTATAGTAGGCCAGCTCCGCAGCTCTTTCAGTTGTGATGTTATGTTTTCCTTGACACCCTCGATCCACCTTTTGCGTGGCCTTCCTCTTCCTTTATAGCCAGAGTGCTTGGTGTTGGTGGCTCTCGAGGCTGGCTGGCCAGGTGATATATATACGTATCAGGTGGCAAAACCATTATTTTTATCCTCTGTCTTCCTGTGTATAATGCAGGCAGGACTCAGTGCCGATAGCTGTTCTTACTTCTTCATTTTTCTGCCTGTCTCGTCTTGTGATGTTAAGGGTTTTGCGGAGAAATTAATTTCATTTCGCATGCAAAGATTTTGTTTTCAAGGGTTTTACTTAATGTCCAGGTCTGGCACTGGTACTGGTAGCATAAATGTTGGTATGAATATTGGGGTGATAAGCTGTCTCCTTGTGTCCATGGAGATGTTTGGATGAAAAAGGAAGGGGGCGAGCTGGTAGGTGACAGCGTTGGCTGTTTGAGTTCGCATTTCTATTTCTCTGTCTATTAACCGTTTTCAGAAAAAATGCAGCCAAGATATTTAAACTCCTTCACCTGTTTTAGTTGTTTACTAGTGACATGGATGTTCAGGGGACTATGGTTTCTGTTCACTTTTGTAACTACTGTTATTTATATGCTTATTTTCATGTAAAATTTCTCGCAGCTGTTATTCAGTTTGGTATTGTGATTTTGGAGGCTTTGTTGGAGTGGATGAATAAAACATTGGTCGTCTGCGAATAGAAGTTCATTTAGGCTTTCTGGGCTTTGGTTTGCGTCTTGCGTTATTTTGTGTCCATATATGGGGAGAAAGAGCGCATCCCAGTCGTTCTCCACATCTTACTTTGAACCAGTCTGTATAATTGTCTTCCTCCGTTCTTACTGAGCATCTGCTGTCGGCATATAGAGCTCTGACATTATCTAACATTTGTCCTTTGACGCCATACTCTGTCAAAAGCCTTCTCCTGGTCTATAAAAACGATGTTGGAATTCTTTGTTGTGTTCGATTATGTTCTCGCACATCTGTCGTAATTTCGTATACAGCATTCATGCATCCTCTTCCCTTTCGAAATCCAAACTGAGCTTTGCTCAGATTTCTCTCTGCAATAGATCTTATCCGCTGTTCTAATATCTTTGCGTATGTTTTTCCTGCGTGGCTTAACAAGGAGATGCCTCTGTATGTTGTCAGGTCGCATTTGTTGCCTTTTTTCCATAAATAATGGGACCACTGTCTATTTCTGCCAGTCTTCTGGGCATTTCCTTTGCTCCCAGGCTTAATTAAAAATTCGCCTCAGCCACAGTACACCGGGCTTTGTTCTTGGGGCTGGTTTTGAGTGACTTTTCGACTTCACTGAGAAGTATGGGTGGCTCTATTTGCTCTCCATTTGATGGCTGGTTGTCCGTGGCAAGCGTCTGGGTTGAGTAGTTCTTGGAAGTAATTTTCCCATCTTTTCTTGATGGCATGTTTGCTGAAAAACCATCTTTATCGTTTATAATGCATGTCGGGTTGTATGGGTCTTTCCTTACCTACATGCTGTTCACACTTTTATAAAACTCTCTGGGTTTTCCTTGCAGAATCTGGTCAGTTTCTCGCCATATATTTCCCATGCATTTTCTTTAGCAGATTTGATAATTCTTTTGGTCTCTCTTTTCGCTTCCCAGTATTCTATATAGTATAGTCCTCTTTGGTCTTTGACTTTTGCCATTTCTTGAATTTCTTCTTTTTCATTCTAATTGCTTCTTTGGTTTCATCATTCCACCAGCATATTGTTCTGCCTTTGTTTTTGCCTTCTATTTGTTTGGTGCCACAACTGTTTTTCAGTATTTCTGACAGGGATTTTTTAAATGTTTGTCATTCGTCTTCTACGTCTTTGGTCTCAGGTTACAGCTTATTCTACTCCTTGGTATTGTAATCCTCGATTGCCTTCTTGATGTCTGGTTCTTCCAATTTTCTTAGGTTGGTCGTGGTTTTACCCCTGTTCTTCTTTGTTTGCTTTACGTTGTTGGTTGTGAGATAAAGTATCACAGGTCTGTGGTCCGTGTCGATGATGTAGTTTGGAACCGCTCTCGAATCTGGCTGTATGTCTTTGTTTTCTGTGCATTAGGATGAAATCAATTTGTGATGCATGGTTCAGGTCATTCCATCTATACCAGGTCTTGATTTGGCTTAGTCTGTGTTGGAAAAATATGTTCGTAATCATCATGTCCTGCTCAGCGCATAGGTTTAGTATCATTTCTCCATTGCTCTTGGAGTCTGTATCTATCGCTGTGGGGTCCCAAGTACTCTTCCCAGGGGTTCTTCTTTGTCCAACTCTGCCATTTAAATCTCTCAAGATAAAATATTCTTTGTTCTTGATGGTGTTAATGTGGTCACTAAGGTATTGGAAATATGATTGTCTATCTTCCTCTGTATAGCTGTCGTTTCAGGGAGCGTATGTTTGGATGTACGCTGTTGTAAGCAGTATGTCGTATTAATATTATTATTAATAGTATGATTATTATCATCATTATTATTACTGTCGTTACAAGGTGCGTATGTTTGGATACGTACGTTGTTGTAAGTAGTACGTTGTATTATTATTATTATTA
>NW_004797644.1:196038-197661 GCF_000002075.1 Aplysia californica | reverse complement strand
GAGAGAGAGAGAGAGAGAGAGAGAGAGAGAGAGCATGAACATGTGCGTATATTTTATATGTATGTACTTTCGTACTCTCACACTAGTTTTGTAAGCCGTCAAACACGCTACAAGTAAGAAAAGCGTCTAAAACGCAAACGTTGCCGATGCTATACACTCCTGCCGGCCGGTGAAGGGTGTACAGTATGGGAACTGTGGATGGGTGGCTTTTCTTTAGGGACGGGGGGCCGGACCGAATGGTGAATGGGCGGCGATTTGTCTGAGCTTAAAAACATAGAATCGAGAATTTGTGCCCTCCGCGTTTACTTAGCAGTCTGCTGTAGGTTTATAATATAGCATTGCAAGATCAACTGAGTGGAGGATATCATCATTATCAAGCTCTCGGCCTGTGCAGATATGTTCTAGGAGAAATGATAATAATGTATAATAATATAGGCTAGTATCGTCATCGTCATAAAAAGATCAAGAAGAGAAGAAATTGTGTGGATGTTCCCAGGACTGCCGGCGTTGTGTTGTGAGGTGTTTGTTTTTTTCCTGTCACTGTCATCGTTTAGGGTAGATCTAGATGCCTGTACGCATGTTGTTTGTACTGATTAGGACCGTTCTAATGTAATGTGTAAAGTTTATACATGTACTAGATTCTAGATTTAGTTGCAAAGCGCATACAATGTGTAGATCTCGATAGAGCGTACTGTGGAACGTTGCTACTGTAGAGCGTATGCTCATAATATATTATCATTAGGTCAATTAATTAATACTATTATTATCATCATCATAGTGTGCACGTGTTGTTGTTTTTTGGGCCAAGATATATTATAATATATTAATATGAGTATTTCTAGGGTCACGTAGCTTACGCACGTGCGTGACGGTCGACCAGTTGTTCTGTTGATGGTAGGCCTACAGTTTCTGCCCGTGAAAGTAAAAACAGGATTTCCTTAGGAATTTAGGAAGTCTTGTTGTTGTTGTTGTTGTTGTTGTTGTTGTTGTTGTTGTTGTTGTTATGGTGGTGGTGTCAGTGTTTGTTGTTGTTGTTGTTGATGACGTTGTTGTTGTGGTGGTGATGGTAGTGGTGTTGGTAGTGTTGGTTGTTGTTGTTGTTGTTGTTGTTCGTGGTGGTTAGTGTACCAGAGAGTGGTGCTAAAGTAGCCCTCCTCTTCGCTAAACTAAATGATCTAGATAATATTTTTTGATTTAGACAGTGTCGACACGGGCATTAAACTCTACAATTATAAGTTATATACATTTTTTTGGTTTTTTATTAGTGTTGGTTTTTATGTGGTTTGTTTGGGAAAGTGGGGGGGGGGGGGGAGGGTATGAGTAAAAAAGCAAGCATGTCAAAATAGATTGGTTATTCAGTGCACAGAGTAAGACCAACAGAAAGATCAACAGAGGAGAAGAAAAGAAGTACATGTAGAATGTACCAGGTGAATAACCCTTCAAAAAACTGCACACACGCCAACAGAAACAGCAGAGGGAAAGAAAAGAAATTAAGGATCTACCTGTGATACCTTACGACCACCTACACACACACACACACACAAACACACACGCACACATATACACACACACACACACACGCGCGCGCACACACATCAACTGAAGTACAATATACGTGCATAA
>NW_004797644.1:193605-195845 GCF_000002075.1 Aplysia californica | reverse complement strand
GAGAGAGAGAGAGAGAGAAACGACTGTGGGGAAAGTAAAATCAACCAACGGCATCATCCAGCCAACCATGCACACACAATGGCAGAAACAACAGCAGGGAAAGAAAGGAAGTAGTAGATCTGTACATTCAATCAGTGACACCCTCTAACCCCACAAACACACTTACACTTTTCACAGACAGAAACAGCAGCGGGGAAAGAAAAAAAGTAGGACCTGCTTCCACCACCAGTGACACCCTCCAGCCACCCGCACTGGAGCGTGGGAGACAGACAGGGGACGGTGAGGGGGATCGGTGGGCAGTGAAGATCCCGAGTCTGCGCGCAGTGTACACCACGAGTGAACGCCATCCGGCACACTTAACTCTTAGAATTATTATTCAGTTCAGCTGGCTTACGGCATCACTCGGTTGTTTTCAGTTATTACAACAATTAGATCTAACCTTACTCCGCCAAGTCCATCTTATCCATAATCAGAATGTGCATTCACTGCTTACATCATTCGCTTCTTCTCAATTTAATGTTTATTCTATGCATAGATATCTAGGTTAAATAGGAGCAGAGTTATATGAAGTCTGTGGTGTTGAAAACTTACTAGATGACAAACCTGACTGCGGACGAAGGAGGAATAAACTGCGGTATATTCTATAAGAGTTAATATCGGTGTCACATTCCTAAGAACTTTGCCACAGTTTTTACGCCAGCTTCGTCCATCTCCTGCAGTGACTGACACAGTTAGTAGTGTTATCTTGGCTTTCTAATTGTCAAGGTGAACGTACCCTCGTCATACAGGCTCGGCCGCTGGAGCGCACGGCCTACCCCCGCCCCTCCTCTCTGCTTTCGATCAAACCATCTCTAGATCTCCTACAAATGATGCGTGTTGCACGAGTGACCCGTCTAGCGTCTATCGCTACCTGACAGCGGCATACATTCACTGGAGTTACATCACTAGACAATGAACTGAGGTGTGTGAGGTCAGGGGTCGAGTCCACGTTTCTTACTGAAAAGGTAAAGTATAATTATGTGTTAACGACTTTCAGTTTAGTTTGTGGTCCTATGTTTTCTTTCTCACGTTCTGTCTCTGTCCCTTCTCGGTCTCCTCTTTCTGTCCTTCTCCCTCCCTCATCTCTCTCCCTCCCCCTCTCTCTCTCTCTCTCTCTCTCTCTCTCTCTCTCTCTCGTTCACTCTCTTATTTCTTGGTGTTAAATTCCTTTCAAAAGATTAAACTTGTACGTCATATATTTAGTTTCCGAGACCTTTGAAAACTTGAATTTGTGCATATTCCGTTGTATTTATGGCGCATTTGCTTTGTTTCTTTTCATTTAGATGTTGGAAAAGGTGTGAAAATATGTGCTTCTTTTGACTCAAACTCCACTAGACTCTATTCTTAGAGTGAGAACTTGATTTGATTTGTGTCTTGACATCTGCATTTTATTGTTTGTTGCAAAGCAGTCAGAGGAAGACCAAGAATAATGTACACTTGTAGAACTTAAATAGAATGGAGATAGGGAAAGACTATGATAGCGTATTGTTTGATTGATAGAGTACCCGAGCAGGGAATTGGATGGCGAACCATGATTGCCGATGTTGGTTTCAGATCCGACTCTTGAAGGAGGAGTAGGAGGAAGACGAGGTGGAGGAGGAGGAGGCGATTGTTGTGAAGAAGAAGAAGAAGAAGAAGAAGAAGAAGAAGAAGAAGAAGAAGAAGAAGAAGAAGAAGAAGAAGAAGAAGAAGAAGACAACAACAACAACAAAGAGGAGGAGGAGGAGGAGGAGGAGGAGGCGGTGATGATGATGGAGAAGAAGAAGAAGAAGAAGGAGGAGGAGGATGAGGAGGAGGAGAAAAAGGAGACGGCATGTTGTGAAGAAAGACAGTAAAATGTTTGCGCTTGGTAGAAAAAGGGTTGAACAAGAGTTTTCTGTCCTGATGTTTGTCGTGGCGCTGTGTCTGATGTGTGCCACAGCGACTTACGTTTCCTCACTGTGATTGTGCACTCTTGTGGCGGGCGGTTGGAGGGTGTCACTGATGTGTGGGTGGTAGGGGGTTGTCACGGATATTTTTGGTGGTTGGAGGGTGTCACTTTTATGTGGGTGATTGGAGGGTGTCACTGATATTATGGGTGGTTGGGGGTTGTCACTGATATGTGGGTGGTTGAGGGTTGTCACTGCATGTGGGTTGTTGGAGGGTGTCACTGATATGTGGGCTGTTGGAGGGTGTCACTGAGTGGTAGGTCCTACTTCTTT
>NW_004797644.1:192014-193505 GCF_000002075.1 Aplysia californica | reverse complement strand
TTTTTTGGGGGGGTTAAATTGGAAAGTGGGGGGGGACCCATGCACTCCTTTTCTCCCCTTGTGTTGCTTCTGTTTGTATGGGTGTTGAAGGGTGCCAACGATATGTGGCTGGTTGGAGGGTGTCAGTGATATTTATGGTGCTTGGAGGGTGTTCCATATATGTGGATGGTTGGGGGTGTCATTCATATTTTTGTTAGTTAGGGGGTGTCACTGATATGTGGGTGGTTGCAGGGTGTCACTGATCATGTGAGAGTGGTTGGAGGGGGTCACTGATATTTTGGCTGATATGTGAGTGGTTGGGAGTGTCACTGATATGTGGATGGTTGGAGGGTGTCACTGATATTTTTGGTGGTTGGAAGGTGTCACTGATATGTGGGTGGAAGGAGGGTGTCACTGATATTTTTGGTGGTTGGAGAGTGTCACTGATAATAATATGTGAGTGGTTGAGGGGTGTCACTGATATATTTTTGGTGGTTGGAAGGTTCACTGATATGTGGATAGTTGGAGGGTGTCACTGGTGTGAGTGGTTGGAGGGTGTCACTGATATTTTTGGTGGTTGGAAGGTGTCACTGATACATGATATGTGGATAGTTGAAGGGCGTCACTGTTGTGAGTGGTTGGAGGGTGTTACTGATATGTGGGTGGTTGGACCCATGCTTTTCTTTTTTTCTTCCAGTGCTGTGTCTGTTTGCATGGGTGTTGAAGGAGGCCAATGATATGTGGGTGGTTGGAGGGTGTCACTGATAATTATGTGCGTAGTTGGAGAGGCCTTGTTTCTGTCTGTGTGGGTGGTTGGAGGGAGCCACTGGTTGTGTGGGTGGTTGGAAGGTTCATTGCTATATTATGCGTTGTTGGGGGGAGGAGGGCACTACTGATATGTCCTTCTTTTCTTTCTCTCTATTGTTTCTGTAGGTGCGGGTGGTTGGATGGTGTCACTGATAGGTCTTACTTTCTGTTCTTTCCCTTTGCTGTTTCTGACTGTGTGTGGTTGGTTGGAAGATGTCACTGGGTAGGTTCTGATTTTTTCTTCTCTAAATTGTTTATGTCTGTGCCGGTGGTCGAAGGGTATCACTGAGGATGTTCTGACTTGGAGGGTGTCACTATGTGGGTGGTTGGAGGGTTAGGGCTTCACTGGAAGGTTCTACTTAGTTCTACTTATTAAATTTTCGTTCCCTCTGTTGTTTGTGTCAGTGCGAGTGGTTGGGCAGTGTCACTGATAGCATCTACAGCCAAACAGTTTCGGACGACAACCCATTGTCGAAAAGTAAAGAGGAGCCATCTCAGACAGGTGGCGTCTTACACGCGTTCACAATAGTGAAAAAAAATACAAGGGATGGATAAGATAAGATAAGATAAGATACACATCTTTATTGTCCAGATATCTATTTATGGTCTAGCTGTTGTTTCACTACGTGTACAAAACGCGCGCACACACATACACACACACACACACACACACACACACACACACACACACACACACACACACAC
>NW_004797644.1:187712-191103 GCF_000002075.1 Aplysia californica | reverse complement strand
CCCCCCCCCCTTCCTCCACCGGCTCACTACCACATGCCTTTCACATCTCTCTCTCTCTCTCTCTCTCTCTCTCTCTCTCTCTCTCTCTCTCTCTCTCTCTCTCTCTCTCTCCACCCCCCTCTCTTCCCCCTCCACCACCCACCTCCTCTTCCTCCCTCCACCACCTCTACCCTCCACCCTCCTCATTCCTCCACTTCCTCCTCCAGTCCACCTGTATCTGTAGCTTTATGCCAGGATTATCTAGAGCCTTGTAGACGTCTCCTATTACGTAAGCTAGGTGTCTGCTGACATGTAAACTAACATGTGTGTGCCTGTTTGAGTGTGTGTGTGTGTGTGTGTGTGTGTGTGTGTGTGTGTGTGTGTGTGTGTGTGTTTCTTTATGTGTGCCTTTCCATGTGTCGGTGTGTGTATTTCTGTATTTTGGAGTTTCTTTGTGTGTGTATTTCAGTGTGTCTGTGTGTGTGTGTTTAGGTGTGTATGTTTGTGTTCGTGTTTGTGTACGCGGGTGTGTGTCTGTGTGTGTGCACGCGCGCTCATTTCTGTGCATCAGAGTATGCGTGTATTTGTGTGTGTTCTCGTATGAAATTGTATATGTATGTGTGTGTGTCTGTGTGTGCGCTTGTGTGTGTGTTAGTTTGTGTGTGTACGTGTGTGAGTGTGTGTGTGTCGAAAAAGTGTAATGCCCGAAACGTTTCATATTTCTTGTATTGTATTGCAAAAGTTCACATACACACCCTACAGTCTCACAATTTAAGACACACGGTCCAGTCTCTGAAAAGTACCTTATTCTCCCCTTGTCTAAATATGCTATACGCGTGATTTATCTATCTATCTATCTATCTATCTATCTATCTATCTATCTATCTATCTATCTTTTCTATCCATTTATCTATCTATCTCTATCTATCTTTCTATCTTTCTTTCCGTCTGTCTGTCCGTCCGTCTGTCTGTCTGTCTGTCTGTCTGTCTGTCTGTCTGTCTGTCTGTCTGTCTGTCCTTCCTTCCCTGCCCCCCGACCTCTCTCCCTCTCTGTCTGTCCCTCCCTCCCCCTTCTCTCTCTCTCTCTCTCCCTCTCTCTCTCTCTCTCTCTCTCTCTTTTTTCCCCCCCTCTATCTCTCCTGCCTTTCGTGGCAGGGCACCTCGGAATTTTCCAGTGTGACTTAGTTCATCTTCTTGCTTTTTTTGCCCCCCTCCCTCCCAAAGATTTTAAGGTCCCAAATGCCGTTATTGAGTATTTTAAAAATACATATGTGCATTGTACTGACGACGAAGGCGGCGTGGAAAGGAACTGACCACCCTTACCCCCCGGGGCAGTGCCACTGACTGTTGTGTCTTTAGGCCATTCCCAAAGGGGGGACATTTCTCGTTCAAGCATAGTAGAATTGTAAATGGGCTGAATCATGTCACGCTCATAACTGTGCCTTATCTACAACAGGGAACTGCAGCTTTTTCTTTCCTGATCCTTACTATTGTCATTTTCCTCTACTTCTTTTATATGTTTGTCACTTTCTTGTGACCTGCTATTTTGGGGTGCCTTGATAGTGGAAGCAGACCTTGTGCTGTTGAAGCTAGAGAGGTGAGCAGTCTAAGTCTGATTCCCTGTAAAGACTTCTCTGTTGACATCCACCCCTTGGCGCTCATATGACCTTATGCAGTTGCGAGCGCCGTAAAACCCTCTACTACAAAAAAATGACCACCCTTCCACAGTACTCCGAAGGCCCAGGAAGTTGTCTCACTAAAAAGGCAATCCCTAAAGTTTTTTTCCTGACGATGTTAGTTATACCAAATGTGCTGAACGCTTTCTATCTCTCATATGAGTCAGAACAAAAGACAGAGCACTGTTTACTGCTTTGAGTAAACGATGATGTGTTTGGCGATGCTGGTCGAGATCACAAAGAGATGTGAAGACTTTACATGTTTTACGCATAGGTGCCCATTGGCGGGATCAGATCGGCGGCTTCAATATACACTGCGAGTACATGTACATGTAGTATGTACACCCCTCCCGTTGTGGTGTCAAATATAACAAGAATGGAAAACCGGCTTGCGGTGTTCTTGAACACCAAACTTACCGTTCACAACACAGCCATCCCCTTCAATATTGGGTTCAAGTTCCGGCTTCTGCTTAAATAGCGGTTGCTATGTTGAAAGGATCTTGGATTAGTGCTGGGGGGTAAGGTTCCTGATTATTGAGAGCTAGGAATCGTAGGAATTGACTCCGAACTGAATTACTTACTTTCTAATGATGTGATTTCTTTTCGGTGGTTTCGTGGTTGGCTCCAAACATCTTTCAGATTTGGGATAAACTTGATTTCGGAACACTAGGAAGCATCAACTCTTATTTTTCAAAAATAATTTGAAAAAAAAGAAGATTTTAATGATTAAAGTAACTGGTAACTTCTGGTTTACGTAAGGAGGAGTCGGAACTTTTCATTCGTAGGATTAATCGGGGAAATCGGTTCCAGAATTGATCCTTCGCCCAGCTCTATCTTGTATCCGACAGGTGTGGGAAATTTGGATATTATCTCTCTTATCAGCCTCTCCGAATCGGCACCGTTCTTTCTCGCATTTCACGCGCGCAAAAAAAAAAGTGAAATACAAATGTGACCCTGACCTTGTGATTAGTTTAAGCCTGCAAGCTGTTCACTTCTGACCGGTTCGACTCGTAACCTTGAAAAACAAATTGTTTGGTTTTGAGTGTGGCAGTCGAATGTTGTTGCTTGAGGTCGTATTGTGCTCAATTGATAGCCTTTTTCTTTTGCCCGCTCCCAAAGAAGAAAAAACCCAACCCGGCTGCCTTGTCCCGATAGTATGAATGATGAATTAAATTGGCGGTGTGATTCGGGTGTATTAATGTTGTTGCTCGTTCTTCGCTTGTGAAGGTGACCATGATTTCCTAAATTGGTCTGTTGATGGTGACTGTTGGTCCAGAGATGACAGATCAGGCCTATCCGTGCTCGGAAGGTTCGCCTGCAGTATTGGCGTATGGGCACGGGTAGTCTGCTGTTGGACTTCCGCTCGCTGCGTTTTTGTTTGTAGACTGAATGGAGTCATGCCTTGCGCTTGACTTGAATTACAGTGAGGGGGAGTTGCGCAGGTCCTCAGCCTCAGCCTCTCGTCCCAGCCCATCTGTAGCCAGTGGCAGGACATTGTCGAGACAACTGGGGAAGGTCGGGATGCAGTGGAAATAATATATATATCACATGGTGATGCTTATGATGATGATGATGGTGATGATGATGATGATGATGATGATGACGATGATGACGAGGAGGATGATTTTTATTATTATTGCAATTGTTCTTTTCGTATTATTATCATCAGTAGTAGTAGTAGTGGTAGTAGTAGTAGTAGTAGTAGTAGTAGTAGTAGTAGTAGTAGTAGTAGTAGT
>NW_004797644.1:186439-187459 GCF_000002075.1 Aplysia californica | reverse complement strand
AAATGGGCTGATTCATTATGTCACGCTCATAACTGAGCCTGAACTCCAACAGGGAACTGCTGCTTTTCCTTTCCTAATCCTTACTATTGTCATTTCCTCTACTTATTTTGTATGTTTGTCACACTCTTGTGACCTGCTATTTCCGGGGTGCCTTGATAGCCGAAGCAGGCCTGGTGCTGTTGAAGCTAGAGAGGTGAACAGAGTAAGTCTGATTCCCTGTTACTGTTAGGACTTCTCTGTTGACACCCACCCCTTGGCGCTCATATGACCTTATGCAGTTGTGAGCGCCGTCAAACCCTCTACTAATTTTTAAAAAAGAAGAAATCTTTAAGCCATTGCTCTTAAATTGGAGATAAACTATTATGCCACTGGATGTTATAATAGGCAATGCCCATTGGCATAATCTGTTTCTGTTTTGTCGGTTTGGGGTGAGGATACCGGAACTAAATTTTTGTTGGTAGCCTCGGGCTAGCCGTATCCTCCACGGTAGGGGTGGGTGGTTTTGTTGTTGTTGTTTGTTTGTTTTTTTTGTTTTGGGGGGGGGAGCAAAACCGACGAAACTGACAATGACCTTCAATAGCAAACGCATTTGTTTTCTAGGTCGCGCATTGGGCGATCGGTTTGGGCAGTTGGTCTATTTATAGTGTGCATTGAAGACGCAAGAAACCGATCGTCCAATGTCTGTGGAGGAAATGGTTAAGCCATTGGACGTAAGTGTCGGGGACGTATTTGGAGACAATCATTTAGCCATTGGACGTAAATATCGGGGACGTATTTGGAGACAAATCATTTAGCCATTGTACGTAAATATCGGGGACGTATTTGGAGACAAATCATTTAGTCCTTGGGTCAGGTTGTTGTTGATGTTGTTGTCATTATTGTCGTTGTTCTTGTTATTGTTGTTGTTATGTTGTTGTTATTATTGTTGTAGTTATGTTGTTGTTGTTGTTCGTCTCTATTGTTCTCTGATTCTTCCACCCCTTCCCCGCCCTTTTTTTCTTTCTCTCGCTTTTTGCGCCC
>NW_004797644.1:184390-185848 GCF_000002075.1 Aplysia californica | reverse complement strand
TCTCTCTCACACACACACACACACACAAACACACACACACTTACACACACACACCCTTTGTTCGAACCACGGTTGGAATACATGGCGTCGGTAGTCTAGTGATTAGGCTACCAGACTCGTAATCCCGTACAGGTTCGGAGGTTCAAGCCTTAAGTCCCGACGTTGTGTCCTTGAGAAAGGCACTGTACATGAATTGTCCTCATTTCACCCAGGTGAGAATGCGTACCTGGCTATAGACAGGGAAAATTCTTGTCAGTATGTTAGTTTTTTAGTGCCTATAAAAGTGGCAGCTTGCATTGTATGTTTCCCCGGAAGCTGTTTCAGAATGCTATCAGGTCTGTTGTAGTTATAATATAGATTGAAAATAAAGCATAGAGCTTGCTGTTGAGCGGGAATTTGCGCTTTACAAATGATTTCTGATACGTGTATATATAGGTGTCACAACGCAGTGGAATCAGGCGCTCATCAGTTTTTAGGCTTGTGGAGAAATCAGTATCTTCTTAAAGCTTGATCATTTGTCTTGCTTTCAATGTAAAAAATTAATGATCTGTCTTGAACAGAAGTCGAGATATTAGGATTTGAAGAAGGTTGGGGGTCGCCTGGTTTCAGAGGCAAAGTTAGCGAGAAAAAGGCTTCAAGAGTTTGGCGACTGCCAAAGGTTGAGAGTCCTTGAAAACTGCAAATGTACATTTTTGGGTGCCTTTAATCAACATTTGTCAGTAAAATCCACACAGAAATGTGTTCTTAAATGGATGTATAAGGCGCAGACCCCCCCCCCAAAAAAAAACAACAACAAAAAAAACAAAACAAAACAACAACAACAACAACCCAACAACAAACAAACAAACCAAAACAACCCCACCTCAGTAAGAATTGCCTAACCAACGGGAAAATGCCCATGCCGGTTTCTTTGATTTCATCACTTTGACGAGCGCTTGATTTCTCCACGATGACTCACATAAATAAAAATAAGAACATTGTAGAACGTTAAAATTCCCAGGGGAAAAAATAAAATCAAGTACGTAAAAGACGTAAGTAAGGTTCATCAGTTGGTTCAAGTCTCATTCCTTTTCATGAAATTTTAATAGAAACGGATTTGGATAAATCAAAGATTTTGGATTAAGATAAAGCCATGTATTCCTGAAAACCTCGTCTTTTGACAAACGACAAAGATGAAAGACGGCGACAGTGCGTGAGCCGGGCCAACTTACTGAATCATTTCCTCAGCTGTACCGTCAGTCGAGTATTTATATAAGGGTCAATGACCTCAACGACCTCATACTACACGTTCTAGATCTCTCTCTCTCTCTCTCTCTCTCTCTCTCTCTCTCTCTCTCTCTCTCTCTCTCTCTCTCTCTCTCTCAGAAGAAATATTTAAATAGGCGTTTATTTTATTACGCCTTGTTTTTCTTTTCTTACTCATCAATTGAAACTGTATGTGGATCATTTAAGAGACAG
>NW_004797644.1:181210-182553 GCF_000002075.1 Aplysia californica | reverse complement strand
TATATATGTCGCTGTTAGATGTAACTTTTCCTTTTTGTAGTTTTTGTTTTGTTTGTTTTGTCTCTTATGGGATTGATTGTTTTGTTTATGTCTTGCTCTGATCATGGATGTAGCTGTTCTTTTCTTTTTTCCTCTGTCTTTGCTTGTTCGTCTGTTTATTTATTTATTTTTTATTTTTCTTATGTATTTTCCTTGTCTTTTTGTTCTTTATTTTTGTTTGTTTGTTTATTTGTTTTGTTTGTCTGTCTTTTCCCCTGATAGATTTTTTAAATTATTTTTTTGAATTATTTTTTTATTTTTATTTGCTTTCCTTTTGTTGTTTCTATCTTTCCATCTCCCTTTTTCCTCACTCTTGATTACCGTTATTTGTTGTTGTGCTTCTTTTCACCCAAATAAACGAACAAAAACCAGCGTCCGTGTTGTAGCGTTTAGATGCTTCGCTGTCACTTGTAAGAGGCCCAAGTTCGATTCCCGAATGGGGAGAAGTGTTCATATGGTGTCACGGTCTTTCTGCTGAGATGTTGTATCCTTCTCAGCCTGGGTTGGCCCTGATAAGTAGGGTCGAAAGCTCACCTCCTAGATAATCTAAATTGTGTCGATGGGGATATAAAAAAGACTAACATTTAAATTTGAATTGAACGCTATAGCATTTCCCTGTAGTACAGTTTAAGGTTCCAAGAAAAAACAAAACAGGTGATGTCCAAAACCAAAGTCATTTATTTTATCTCTCCTATTAAATTATAGTTCCTCCAAGGTTTAATCAAACAGCTCAACATTTCACCTCAAACGCTCCTTCAGTATCAGGTGAGTGTTTTATATGATGTGATGTGGGCCAATGTGGCCTTAAACACGGAATTATGGGGCCCTCGTGTCCTAGAGGTTAAGGTGCTGGCCTCTCATTCAAAGGTTCCGGGTTCGAATCTGGGTAGCGACCGAAAATTTTACTTCTCTAAAATTGTCTCCTTTCACCTCCTTTCCTTCTCATCATCTGTCAGATTACTCACCGACTTTCTATGCTACTTTTTATAACATCCGCATACCGTACAGTACACCACACTTTGTGAGCACGCCTGGACAGGTGCCAGATTATTTTGTCCGCAAGCGAGTCCAGCTCCTATGCACAAACATCGCCACTTTCCAGGAAAACTAGTTCAAAACAAACTCGCTCGTATCCTGCTCTACTTCATGAAACAAATAAAAGGATTCTTGAGGTGATAAATCGGTGAAAACAACAACACTCCTCCCTCCCCACTTCCCCTCGTTCTCCTTACTCCCTGTATTTTTTACACGCGCACACACACGCACGCACACTCGCCAAACCATTGTCCTTATCTCTTTCTCAT
>NW_004797644.1:178754-179747 GCF_000002075.1 Aplysia californica | reverse complement strand
GTGTGTGTGTGTGTGTGTGTGTGTGTGTGTGTGTGTGTGTGTGTGTGTGTGGGATGTGACACCTGTCTATGTGACATCTCGTGGGTCAAATCAGCCCAGCTTGGCACTTTCAGGCAGGGTTGGAAGCCTGCCTCCTGAATGACCTAAATAGTGTCGATGGGCGTAGAAACACCTACGTTAAAAATACTTTGTATAAAATATTCCCAGATGTGTAGCTGAGACGCCTCTTAGTGAAATAAGAGTGTTGGTGAACATTTTGGTGTCTCTATATTTGGGGTGGGGGGTAACTCTTTTTTATGGCGCTCGCAAGGTCATATGAGCGCGCGGGACACACCAAACTTTATCAATTGGAAGGAAATTTTGAATTTTTGCCCGGGTGGCTGCCGAAGCCTACCCTTATCGATTTTGGACCACCAAAAGGTCTTTAACCTGCGCAACTTGAACAAGGACTTAAGACCTCCGAGATTTTTCGCTCTTGTCCGAGATCTTTCCTACCAGAAGATCAGGAGTGTGGCAGAAAGACAGCAGTTTGAAGGAGCCAAGGAGTAGCAGTAGAAAGACTGCAGAAAGAGCCAGGAGCCCAGTGGAGAGGGCAAAGGAGGTGAGAGGGTGGGGGAAGAAAGTGGAGACGAAAGCAAACGACAGAATATTCCAAAAGAGAAGGAAAGTATGTGAAAGGAGACAATTTTAGAGAAGAAAATGTTTCGGTTGCTACCCGGATTCTAACCCGGGACCTTTGAATGAGAGGCGAACACCTTAACCTCAAGCCTACGAAACGCCCCTTGGTATCTCTGTTGCCGAGTTGGGCGGGGTCACTTATGGACAGGATCGTGTGTGTGTGTGTGTGTGTGTGTGTGTGTGTGTGTGTGTGTGTGTGTGTGTGTGTGTGTGTGTTTGTGTGCTCAACGAATTTGCTAAAAAGGTTTGAGCATCTTTCATGATAGCAAAAATCTGCTATTTCTGATAATGTTTTTGATAATGGAAGATCAGGAG
>NW_004797644.1:176494-177670 GCF_000002075.1 Aplysia californica | reverse complement strand
AGGGCGGGTGACTACTTTTTAACTTTTTAATTCTTACAACGACAGGGCACACGCACACACACACGCACACACACACACACACAACACACACACACGCACACGCACACGCACACACACGCACACGCACACGCACATACACACACTCACACACACACACACACACGCACACGCACATACACACTCACACACAAATTAAAAAACCCCATGAAACAAAAACAACATTAAAAATAAACAAATTAGCCTATAAATATGTGGCACGAAGTGGTGGAATCAGGCGTTCGTCAGTTTTTGGACATATGGGGTTATTGGAATCTTCTTTAAAAGCCTCTTCATTTGCTTTGCTTTTAGTGAAAAAAAAATATATCTTTGTTGAATGGAAGTCGAGATATTTACAATTGAAAGAGGTGAGGGTCGCATGGTTTCAGATGTAAATTTTATGAGAAAATGGCCGCCTAAGTTTGGTAATTTGCATAGCTTGAGAGTACTTAGAAATTGAAAATTTACAGTTTTTGTGCATTTAATCAATGTCTGTCAATGAAACCCACACAGAAATGGGTTTTGAACTGGACATAAAAGGTGTTGAGCAAAAAGAACAAAATTAGACCAAAATTCCCCTTTGGCCAGAAAAACGCCAGTTTCTTTGATTTTTATAATTTTGACGAGCACCTGATTTCACCACGATGCATCACTTATGAATGATGCTTGTAGTGACAAGGCAAGCTGGGGTTTTGTGTCAACACTGGCAAATAAACTAGTTCCTGGCCGCCGTCTGCGGTTTGGCGTTTTGCTGTCGCTTGCAGGAGACCTGCGTTCGATTCGCGAGTGAGAAGGAAAACATTATTTCTTGGTAAAATAAGAGTACTGGCCAACGTTTTGGTGTGTCAATTGCCGAGTTGGCTTCAAAGAGATTATATTTCTATTTATAATATCTTTGGTCGGCTTAGAACTGAGAATAATGGTAGAAATGACGTCAGGCCATAGACTTCCATCAAATATCTAAGCCTGTGTACTCCGACGTCATTCCCGATCACCATGCATAGCGCACCATTTGACTCTATTTGGCACCAAATGATGTGCAAAGAGGGAAAGTTTGCGTCTACTCTCGACTGCAGCCAGACTTTTGTTTTGTTCTTCATTTGCGGGGAGAGAGCAAGGTGAAAAAAAAAAGGTGGGGGG
>NW_004797644.1:171163-172404 GCF_000002075.1 Aplysia californica | reverse complement strand
ATGTATCTATCTATGTTATAGCAGCCTTGTCAAATTCGACAAACAGAAATGCTGTGTTGGCACGTACCTTTAGACAACAGTTGGTCTGGTTTTTCGCCTCATGCATATGCTAATGTTGTGTCCAGGGTTGTATCTAGGTCACATGACCCCCCCAGAGATAAGTGTGTGGGTACCTGGTATGTGTGTGTGTGTGTGTGTGTGTGTGTGTGTGTGTGTGTGTGTGTGTGTCCAATCTAACCTTTGGAGATCTGAGTGCGATGTTGTGCTAACGCCAATTTCCGACTTTATGTTGTGTCTGTCACAGCCCATAGCTTTCAAAGCTGTTGAGAAATCTTCCATTTTGAACCCGAAATCTTTACTGTGAGTGAATGCTTGTGCTCTCAGTGTTCACAGTCCAGTGCCATTTCAATTTCGCTTTGTATCGACGCGAGTTTTGCAACTGGAATCAAGTGGTTTTAGAGTGATTTCCATTTTTTTTAACGGATAAAATAGATTTAGCATAAAATAACGCTAAGCTTCTGCTTGGAGTTTATTCTTCTACCGTCTCTGCATTGTCGAACGTCTTGATAAATATGTAGAGGGTAGACCTACTTTACAGAGTGCTGTGGTTTGTCTTTCTCTGTTTTTCTTCCATCCTACATTGTCGGACGTCTAGACCTGTAGAGGTCGGCCTACTTTAGAGTTAGAGCCAGCACTGTGGATTTTTCTATTCTATCTATAACTTAATTTGCGCATGGATAATGCGAGATGGCTTATTCTTTTCTGGTTTTTAATTATAATTTATTGTTTTTATTTGCTGATTTCATGAGACCGTTTATGGCTTCTTTTACGGATATAAAATGCGCGTGCGTAATATGAGATATCATGTTTTGTTTTGAGATATAATATACATTAGATATCTAGCTGGCGTTTGTGAATCAGATACCCAGGTTAATAGCCGCACTTTCTCTTTATTTCTCTGTCTGTCTGTTTGTCGTTCCGTGTGTATGCATCTTAGTTTTAATAAGTTTTACTACTTGCTACATGATGGGTCGTATAAATACCGAAGATTAGAGGTGTTACAAGAGAGTAACAAACACAAAAAGAAGGAGGGAAAATAAGGATGACAGATGTTTGGAGATAGGAAAGAGGGAGTAAACCACACCAGAGCACCTGACAACCATCCACTTCTGTGCGTCTGTCTAGGTATCTGTGTGTCTGTGTCTGTCTGTCTCACACACACACACACACACACACACACA
>NW_004797644.1:159532-166915 GCF_000002075.1 Aplysia californica | reverse complement strand
CTCCTCTCTCTCTCCCCCTCCCTCCTCTATCTCTCCCCCTCCCTCCCCCAACAGAGAGCTCCAGCCACTGGTTGACAATCCGCCTCCTCATTGTCCTCGCCGTCATCGTCTGCCTGGTCGTGATGACGTGGGCCAGCTACTCGCTACACCGGCGATGTTTCGCCAGGGACAAGAGCAAGTCGTACCTGAGAGTCATGCGGATTTGATGGATGGGTTTTCTCTTTTTTTCTTTTTTGTTGTTGGAATTTTTTTAGATTTTAAAAAATTAATTATATATTTTTGGTTGGGGGGTGGTGATACTGGGTTTTTTGTTTTGCTTCTTTAGTTTTAAAAAAAGGGTGGGGGTGGGGGGGAGGATGTTATTGTTATTGTTTTGTTTTTATTTGTTATTTTAGGGGGAGGGAGGGTATTATTTTGACAGGGAGTGGGTATTTTGTTGTGGTTTTTTTTAACTTTTTAAAATTTTAGTTTTTGTTGTTGTTGTTTTGAGGATTTTTAAAGATTTAGGTATTTATTTATTTATTTTGTTAATTTTGAAGGGGAGGGGAGGGGGGGAGTAAGACGACACATACCAACACAACAATGGTCACGTTGGTGCATCGGAAAAAACAAGACACGAAGAGAGATAGTCAGAAACATCTGGGGTAAAGGAGTAAAGGAAAGAACGAGGACCTACCAATGACATCCTCCAACCACCCTTACAGACAGAAAACACATGGGGAAAGAAAAGAAGTTGGTAGGACTTGCCAGTGACACCTTCCAACAACCCACACTGTCACAAAGCACATGTAAAATAGAGAGAGAGATATATAGTATAGATGCACACACACACTCTCACACACACACACACACATATATATATGTAATATATATATATATGTAATATGATACAATATAATATAAAATATAATATAATACACACCCATTTGATGGCCTCTACAAGTAGGCCAATATAAAAACTTCCCTTATAAGCACAAGAGTTGTGAGTGATACAAATACAAGACTATGCAATGCATAAAGTAAATACTACTCATAACTTGACCAAAGGGGCTAAAATGTTGGGATATTTGTATGTTTGTGTGAGTATGTGTGTGTTTGTGTGTGTCTGCGTAAGTGTGCATGTGCTTTCGTGCGTGTATGTGTGCGTGCGTACGTGCGTTTGTGTGCCTGCATGCATGCATGTGTGTGTGTGTGTGTGTGTGTGTGTGTGTGTGTTCATAATTGTACACGTATACATGCATGTACTTGTATTTATGAATTACATTGTAATGTATATTACTAATATCTGCATTGCACATTATATACTATACACCTCTCGCTACTATGATAAACGTCATTTCTCTCTGGAGCTGAGTTGGGAGTACCATAATTGTGTCACAGTGCGGTGGAATCGGGCGCTCTGCGCTCGCCAATTTTTTTGGGCATATATATTGGTATTATTTTAAATCCTGTTTATTTGTCCTACTCCTACGTTTTTTAAATGAAAAAGATACCAATCTATCTTGGATAGAAGTTGAGATATTTTTTTGTTATTATAACCACAGTTCCCATGTCTATAAATAACCACAGTCATCATGTCTATAAATAACCACAGTCATCATGTCTATATATAACCACAGGCTACAACAACTCATTCCTTTTTTTGACATTGTACAGCAGCCTTACAGCCTGTGAAAGAACTATTTGATGTACAGAATGTATGCTTTTGTCCATTCATCATCATCATCCTCATCATCACCATAACAAAGCAATGTGTCAGGATCTGGACATCATCATCATTATCATCTTTCTGCTGTGTGAAAATAATGCGCAAAACAAAATTAAATGCTATTTTATCATGTTTACTTCCAGGGAAGCTGAAAATGTTTCAGAGTATTCTTGGGTTTGCTAGGGAAATAACATATAGAGAGATTGTAAAGCGCATAGAAAGCTTGCTCTTTTGAGGAGTTGTGCGCTTTGCAAAGGCTATTTTATTAAAATTATGAGAAGAAGAAGAAGAAGGAGAAGAAGAAGAAGAATCGTTATTATCATTATTATTAGTAGTAGTATTATTATCATTATCCTCATTATTACTAAGATATGTGCATTGAAAGTGTTGCATGCAGGCTTTGAAACTTGTAAAAAGGAACTGAACTTTTTATACCCATCTCAAAACTTGGACCTAGCAGACTGTGTACCTCATTGCTATTGTGTATTACGACCCCATCAACTCGACTGGGATGTTTTTGGATGCAGGCTGCCTTTACATTTACCTGTAATGGCCAACCCAGGCCAAGAGGGATAGTAGTAGCACCATGTCCCCAGCAGACAGGCGGAGATACTCAATACATTTCGTAAAATAACCTGCCCTCTTCTGGGAATCAAACCCATGTCATGTGAGTGCAACGGTGAAGAACCTAGACACTACACCACAGGACAGGACGTTTTTAAAAATATGTTTTGTAGTAAGAGTTTTTTGGGCCCTTGTACTTGTACACAACAGTGTTATATATAAGTAGGCCCTACAACTTAACTTACAAGAGAATAACAAACACAAAAAGGAGGGGAGAAAAGGAGGATAGATGCCAAACCACAGTTGAGCACCCACCAACCACTAACCGCCCACACAGTACAAGAGGAAAGTTTAAGACATAAGTCACTGATACTTGTGTGTATACCATAATATGATAATGAATAGTATGTTTTCTTCCCCTTTTCAACGCTTTAATGCCAGCTAAGAAACGGGATCTCCGAATTTTAACATCCACTTCTGATAGAACCAAGTGGAGTGGGTGGACAGCTTTGACAACTTCCAAAGAAACAGCAGCAACACTTTCTTGAGGATTCGAACCAGTGCCATCCGCACCATAGTCCAGCATGATACCAACTGAGCTAAAGATGCGCCCTAAATTTATTTCACTTTATAAGATGTGAACTGATGAAAGCTTCACAGAATGAATGAGTGTCTTGAAAAATGTATCTTAACAGCACAAGAATATGTGAGGCATCATGGTGGAATCAGGTTCTCGTCAAAATAATGAAATCAAAAGCTGTTTTCTTCCCGCTTAGCAATTTTTAATAAAACTTTTGTTTTTTGGCTCGACACCTTTTATGTCCATTTAGAAACAAATACCTGTGAGGAATTTTACCGAAAAACGATTAAAGGCACAAAAATGTAAATATAGTTTCCATGGACTCTCCAGCTTTGAAGGTTATCAAGCTTTGGCGGTCATTTTCTCGCTAATTTTACCAGGTCATCCCCACCCCCTTCAATCCAAAAATATCAACTTCTATTGAATATAGATGGGTAATTTTTCCATTGAAAGCAAGACAAACGAACAAGCTTTAATTAAGATGATACTATAACTCAGTGGGTCCCAAAATTGACAACCCCCAGATTCCACCGTGTCGTGACACATGTGTGTGTGTGTGAGTGAGTGTGTGTGTGTGTGTGTGTGAGTGTGTGTATACATATGTAATACACACACACATGATGTGTATAATAATACAGGGTAATCCAAATAGAAACTTTACAAGTTGCTTTGTAATATCTTCCTTCATACTGAAGTTTTGCATGTTTCAAATTTGAACACAATATCCAGAAGCCAAAAGGAATTTGCCTGATATATATGTTTCAATAAATAAGTCCATTGAATGGTTTTGCTCTATATATATATGGTGAATTAAAAAACATAGGCCTACCATTTTCAACCTTTTCCCCATTTTTGTAGTATGGCGCAGTACGCATTAGGCCTACGACTAAAAGTTGCAACAATCGCGCCATATTGCGAGCTACAGCTATCTAACAAGTCAATATAATAAGTTTGCAGATAGTGTTTTTCCCAAATATCCTTTGCCTGCTGAGATCATTTGAACCTTACCTCTGCACAAACTCAGCATCCCTGACATTTCGTAAATCCCACGCACGGCATGGAAGGAACAAGACCTTTGGGGTCATGAGTAGAGAAGTTCAATCGGTTAGGATCTATATAGTCTATAGTGAATCAGAATTTTAAAATTCCTGTACAAAATGATCACTGCATGTCGAACACGCACCATGCACAGCCTTTCAAACGTCACCAGGATGCAGAATTCAGTAGCAGTCTCATGAGACGTTATTTTCGCAAACGATAACCTGCAGCTAGGACTTTCCTACTACACCTCAACAGTCTGCATTCTCAAGGCAGATATCTTAACCTACAGCTGTACTATTTTCAAAACTGTCACTGTCTCACTCCCTCTGCCAAGCTTTGTAAAGTTTCTGGTCTTTGTACAGTAGTGGCACGACCCCTTTTTACCATGTATCCTGATCACAACATGCTCTAAAGGATTTGTTTTGACAGAGCCCACAGTCCCAGTGTTGCTCCTCCCTTTTTTACGTCGTAGTGCAGCAAGTATGTAGTACTAGATCTAGCTAAAGTGCTGTGGGTGCTTGGCCTATCTTCTTCATCAGAGTCTTCTAAATCATCACCTCCAGCAACGATCTCACCATCAACATCACTATCATAGTTGTTCCCCTCCCCTAGCGCCTAGGCGCTTTTCCCTTTCGTCAACCCGCAGCCACCTCCCGAATCGTCAGCCACCTCCCAACCTTTGACACGGGTCAAACTTCCATCTATTTATATGTAGTTAAATCTACCGGAACATGTATTAGGCGAAGTGATGTGCAATGATAGTCGCAATAGAGAGATTGTTTTGGTCTCTCTTTACTCATCTGCACCACACGAATTTAATTGATTATTTTTCCCTGGACTCTGCCTTTACTTAAGTCTCGAATCTAGATCTAGTTGTAATCGAGTTGCAGGTTGCAAATTTAATAAATTGCCGACAGAGGGAGAGAGAGAGAGAGAGAGAGAGAGAGAGAAGGGGGATGAGTAGATCTTGCGAGAACTTCCGGGCAAAATAAAATGGCGACCCGCGTAGTTCGGCTTGATTCGAAAAGTGAAAGAGCCATAGAAGTCTAGTATCTTTGTAGACGATCAAATTAGCTTACTTTTGTGCTATAACGTCATTTTTTCTTTGCTTTTGTTAATTTGATCATCCACACCGATAGAAGAAAGTATTTCGAAATTAGGAAAAACAGGTCTTTGTTCCACACTGGGTGAGAATAGCCAACGCTGGCAAGTCTCACCCGGGGTGAGAGGTCAATCGTAGGGTTTTTATTCTCACCCCAGGTGAGGATAGCCACTTCCTTACTTAAATGATTAGGTGATTAAACTTGATCTCTTATTGACAATATAAAAGTCAATTTAAGCTTCATTTCGTTAGAAAAAAAAATGTGTTAGTTTTGCTAATTTCTTAGACTTTGTGTTCAACAACACTTTTAACAAAACGAATCCTTACAAGCCTAGGCTTGGCCTTTGTAATCTCGAAGGTTTAGAAGTAGAAGTAGAAGAGTTTACTACTAGAGTATAGTCCAATTTATTTAATCTCTTGAATGTACTGGATAACAGAAATCTGCAACCTGCCACTAGATTACAACTCTAGATCTAGATCTAGATTCGAGATTTTAGTAAAGGCAGAGTCCAGGGGAAAACTTCAAGAAATTCTCGTGGTGATGAGTAAAGAGAGACCAAAGCATTCTCAATAAATAATATATCGCGACTATCACGGCACATCACTTCACCTATACATGTTCCGGTAACTACCTATAAATAGATGGAAGTTTGACCCGTGCCAAAGGTTGGGGGGTGGCTGACGATTCGGGAGGTGGCTGCGGGTTGACGAAAGGGAAAAGCGCATCGGCGCCTCCGAGTGGCAAAAGGTTAAATTGGTCTTTTAAAATCTTTCTTCTTATAACAGTATTTCGTGCTTTCATCTATTTTAAAATATAGCAGGGCCTCAAATAAGAGAAAACACACTTCTTGATGACGGTGAATACAACACCGCGTTCCCCAAAACCTTCACGACCGCATCAGGCGAGATTCGAAATGAAAATCGTGAATCCCACACTTTTTCGAAAAAATGACCATCTACGGTAAAAAAATGTACTACAGTATTATTTCTAAAAGGTAATTGATTAGTTTCATCCATTTAGTTTACATCTTGGACGCAAACGACGGAGAAAATCAGTTTTTTCCCTCTCCCGGCGTAAAGTTTGCTTCGTGTGGAATTCACGATTTCATCAGGCGACGGACGATATATGACATGTAGTATGTAATATATTATTTTTATTGTCAAATACTGCAAGGGTCGTACCAACAAAAGCACTCGTCATTCGTATCATCTCATTTGCCCCGTCGTTTTATGCAAGAAAAATTCTGAAATTATGTAAACTGAGCCCAAAAAATGTGAAAGTATGCGATTCAGTTAATTTTAACAAAGACGGATTAAGAAAAATAAATATAATTTGAAATTTTATGCAAAAAAATGATCAAATTTTGCTAAATTATGCGGGAGTGCATAAAACCACGGGGACAGGTTTATATGGAGCGTGCGTTTCCATGAACCTGTGCAAAGGGAAGAAGAGATCAGATGCAGTCATCTCACTCAATTCTGTATTATTTTTCAAGTGGTGTAGTGGGTAGACCCCTCCCCAAGAAAAAAAAAATCCCCACAAACAACTTTTATTTACAACACAAAAGCATCACCAAGAACAACAAAGAATAACACCAGCAACAAACCAAAAACAAAACGAAACGACAACACTGAAGATAACAGACAAATCAACAAGTACATTTTTATATTTTTTCAAAGAACACACGCACAAATCAGCATTTTCATTTTTTGCCCATCCCCACCACGATACAGACCACTGTCTGTGGTGTTGTGGGTAAGCCAATTGTCCTCGCATGTTGGAGACCTGAGTTCAATTCTCGGGTGGGGAGGATTTTTTCAACCTAGTATCTTGGTCTTTCTGCTGGGAGAAATATCATTGAGCGCATGTATAATAGCTATATGTGTAGATAGATGGTTCTATATATGTGTAGATAGCCCGCCTCCAAAATAATCTATCACATGTCTCGATGCAAGCGTTCAACAGACCCTACATTTTTTTTATTATTGAAGGGCCACATTACTTACCCTTACAGATTTTTTTTAAAATGAAATATTTATTATAAAAAATTACCTGAAAAAAAAAGCTGTTAATACTACACATACGTGATGTTGACAAAATGTTGCAATACGGTTGTAAGGTAAGTACATGTATTGTAAGGCGACATTATTCAAAATTTGAACCCTATTATTACTAATTAGTCGAAAAATGAAGAAACTTTAGTTTCTTTCGTAATAAAATCTTACCTAATGAGGCAACTTACATATATTCCCTACAAATAGTGTGGAAAAAGTAACCTTCACATAGTAATATTCTTCTACTTCTTTTCTAGGTTGCCATAGATTGAGGGATGATGGTCCTAATCTTATTCAAATCCTTCACCATTACGGGGCCGTTCAAATATAATC
>NW_004797644.1:145744-159432 GCF_000002075.1 Aplysia californica | reverse complement strand
TACGCCTGGGGGGGGGGGGGGGGGTCTTGGGCTCCTGTAAGAAAAGTGTAAGAAAGGGGGGGGGGGGGGGGGGTTCTTGCACTAATGCCAATGTAATATTACACTTTTGTGAGGCGAAAAAATATTTTTGACTTAATTATGAACTTGTTGATGATAACTAATTTCACTTTTTTTTTCAGCTTAAATTATCAGTAATAACAGGGATTGTGAGAGATACAGGGCAAATGTAAGAAAAGTGTAAGAAAGGGGGGGGGGGGGTCAAAAAGTCCCAAAAAAGGTGTAAGATTATATTTGAACAGCCCCTACCCTCAATTACACTGAAGACAGTTTCAGTTTTGTACATAATAGCAAATGTTTTTTGTACACAGTAGTACACGGCAAATTTGAAAAAAAAGCCCCATTTCAGAAGCACCTTCCCTTTAGGGACCCAGTCTTTTGACAGTATTTCACAAGGGCTTTTTCTTTTTTCACTTCACTCTATAGTGACCATCGAATGTAGGATCAAAATAATAAAACGTATTACGTATGCACATAATTCATGGACATTTTGTGCATCTTTTTGTGTGTAATCAGAAGAAAAAGAAAAAAGCAACAAAAACAAAACTGTTTGACTTAAGGAGTTCTTATTCTGTGGGAGACGTTTTTTTTCAACAGCATCAAATATATCTAAGATAATTTCTTAATAGATTTTACATACCGGTAACAGATGGCACCACATTGCCAGTTCCCACAAGTTGAGTATGGTGGTATTAATTTACATAACTGACACCAACAACTTGACCGCTCTTCCCTCTTCAAAAAGTGGGTCCCAGATCTCCAAACAGACTTTGATTTAGTTTAAAATGTCAGAATTTTCTATTTTAGGGCCAACCTAGGCTGAGAGGGATAAAACGTCCCAGCAGACCGGGATATTCGACTAATTACATGTACCGGTATTACGAAAATATTTCCTCACACGAGAAGTGAATTCACTTCTGCATGGCTCATTGAAGTGCCTAACTGTTGTTACATCGCAGACTCCTAGTTTAGTTTTAGAAAAAGTTTTACGGCACTTGCAACACAATAAGGTCATATAGAGCCGAAGAACAGATGTGTTACAAGAGAGTAACATACATACAAATGAAGGAGAGATACGGACCATAGATATTTGACAGGAAAGAAGGAGCAGAGCACCCGCCAACCACGAACAGTAAAAGTAAGAAAACAAAATAGTCGGAAGAAACAAGTATGATGGAGAGACAGAAACAACTAAGAGGCAGCAAAGAAGAATTTCGACCGGACCCCAAGCCACCCACAAAACAATGATAAACACACACACAGAACCAAAACAAAAAACAGAAATATAACATTGTTGAAACAAGCAACCCATTTTTAGTTTAGTGTAGTTGTTTTAGTAGAGGTTTTACGGCGCTTGCAACTGCAAAAGGTCATATAAGCGCCAGAAGATTAGCTCACTGACTACTGGTCACTAGCGCTGAGTACTGGCATTTTTCAAAACACCACCACAACTCTCAGAATTACCCTATTGTAATTATTTTTTTGACACCGTAAAGTTACTTTCAAACTTAATCTATTGCAAAAAATTTAAGTTCTCTAGGTCTAATGCTTTAATTCTTATGATTGTTTCAAAATTGAAATGAATTTGATTTTTCGAAAAATTTCCAGAGACATGACAGTATTTGACAGATAGAATGAAATTCACAACAACAACAAAAATAAAAGTTCAAAGTGTTCTGTTTTGATTTGTATCCATGTGTGAGTGTTTGGTGAAAATATAAAAGCTGGTCTATGCGTTTATTCAGACTCATACACTGAATTACATGAAACAGATGTAGGGAACGAAGTTGTGATTTCGTCGCGCGAACAATAACACAACAGTACTAGTACTAGTGCTAGACGTGCTAGATCTAGCCCTAAAACTACGACTCGGGCCGTGTTCGGGTACATATCCAGGGTCCTAACTATCAGACACATCATATCCTAAGTCACTAGAACTAGCAAAACGTACAGAAGTATCGAAAACAGCGAAATTATGTGATTCTTGTTCATGCGACGGTTACTTCGACGCGACTGTCGGATTACTATCATACATTTGTATAGAAAAAACTAGTGGTGCAATTGAGCTGTCAAATTTTTCGATTAACCGAGCAAGATTTTTGGTCGAGTAAATCGACCAAAATGTTTTCTTGACCAAGCAAGACATCAATCAAACGCCAAAATTAATTGTCGCTATCGAACAAACGCGAAACCCATATTTTGTCATTGCATCGTTTTGAAACCCAGCAAACTTCAAACTTTTAACAAAATGAAATCTGCATTTACGATTTCATAAAATGTATGTTTATCATCATATTCATAGTAGAATCTGTTATTATAATTATCCAGTATAAAAGCCTGTACCACTTTCAGTTTTTGACGGTCGTGTTTTTGTGTTCGCCATTTAGGCTTTCCGGAGGATGGTGCTCCTGGGTAACTCTCAAACAGGCAATTATGAAACTTACTCGAACAAACATCAATCAAACACCAAAACTGATTGTCACTATCAAACAAACGTGAAATGTAATATTTATCTTTGCCTCATTTTTAAATACGACAAACTTCTTGCTTTAAAAAGAATGATATAACAGTTATAATTCTGTAAGATGTATGTTTACTATAATTGTAAAAAGAATGATATAACAGTTATAATTCTGTAAGATGTATGTTTAATATAATAGTAGAACTGGGAGCTCATTATTCAGTAGAAAAGCTAGTATTCTTTTCAATTGTTGATGGTCGCGGTTTTGTGTTCGTTATTTAGGCTTTTGGGATAATGGTGCTCCTGGGTAAACCTCAAACTGGCAATGATGAAACTTGTTCGAACGAACAGCAATCAAACGCTAAAATTACTCGTTGCTGACAAACAAACGCCAAACATATTTTAATGTCATAGCATTAGTCAAAATAGAATAAAGTCGTATATTTTAATTATGAAATAGCTGCCCAAGAGTATATTTACTATCAGATACACAATTGGGAATCTTGTCGAATGTCAAACCCACCAACCACTCTTTATTTTTAGACTGTCGCGGTTTTTTAACTGCACTGAGGGTAAAAGACATTGAAATGGCCGTGCTCCTGGAAAACCAACAAATTGGCAAATGTCTCGCGCCACCAGTACGAAAGTGAGACTAGTGTAAGCGTGTCAACTTATCAATATTCATACAATGAGGGTCTTTTCGTTGATAAGCGTATGCGCGCAGTTGCGTAGTTCTCCTTCATTTTAGCTTTTCGCGCTAGGTCGTTCTCTTCAAAAAGCATCTATGGTGTCATTTTCTAAATGATTTACTGACAGTACAGCAACAACAATATAAAAACATATTAAAACCCATAAACCCAGGCCCCTCCAACATGCCAGAAGCAGAATCGTAGGCTTACTAGATCTACATCTGGGCCTACATGACTTTGAGACACATCGTCTGTAGGCTAGATCTAGTATTGTTGTTGGTTTTTTTACTTTGTCCGATCAGCTGATTTATATCATGCAAACCAGTGACCCACTGGCATCTATACAAACCAAGTTTTTATTTCAGTTCCTCTTCATTTCTATCTGCTCTCATTCTGTCTGACCTCTTAAGCCAGAAGATTTTGTCCGATCTAGAGATCTAGACTTGTTCACATTCTCAATCTTAGTAATTTGGATGCTTTCCTCTTTTTACTTAATTTCAACGCTTCGACTTTGATCTGCAACTTGTTATTCTGTATTACTGTGCAGATTTTTGTTCCTGTGCCTAGATCTTTACTTTTCTTGAAAAACACTTTGAATAAATACCAGCATAATGAATTAGCCTAACCTATTCATAAAATATGCTCGATCTGGGCTGGAAACAGCGAAGAAACAAACAAAAAAGGAGGTGAGATTGAAGAATAGACCAACCGGACCAGCAGATAAGGACAACTTTTGCCTATGTCTCGACAACCTTAGGAATTCATGATTTCCCCCAGTTTTTATCACTTTTTAATCTCTCTCACACCGGTAGGCCTAGCTTAGACACCCCCCCCCCCCCAATCCCTTCCTCAGCTCCCCCATTCTCTCGCAATAATACGAGTGGTCCGGTATTCTTCAATCTTCCCGAAAGGAGCAATAAAAATACATGTTAAACAAATTAACTAACTTTGCACTCATCTTCTAGAGATCTAGATCTACTTGACTCTTATTTTTATACCGCGCGAAGCGATGAAGACAAAAAGCTATTTTTAGATCCAGACATCAGCTGAAAAATGCGTGCTAGGGCCTACAGCGCAGCTGCGATGACTTTTGACCCCTGCTCGATCTAGATTTCTTGGTCGAGAAAATTTTTTTGGTCAATTTCATCGGTTAACCGAACAATTTTGCTTTTAATCGATCATTACTCGACCAAGATTTTTTGCTTACTCGCACACCACTAGAAAAAACATAGCGCGAGTTCCGGTCAGGTCAACCCCAGATGAGGTGACTCCTTCACCTTCAATTGCTTAAAAAGTTACCACGAAACTTCCGCCAAACTCGGCACGAAACGAAACAAGAGGTAAAACTAGCACTGAAGTCCATTCCCGTTCATTTGACGGGAGCACAAGATACGGAACAAAACCGCAAAGTCCATCCCGTCGGGGGTACGCACGAGAGCCGTACCTGCGAACCGACCGCCCGCCCGCCCCGTACCTGTGACGGGATCCGTAGTCAGTGAGTTAGAGGTGTTACAAGAGAGTAACAACACACAAAAAAGGAGTGGAGATAAAGAGGATAGATGTTTGATAGGAAAGAAGAAGCAAAGCACACCAGAGCACCCGTCAACTACCCACTGTCATTCGATGGCTTCAACTTCATGGCAAAAGAAAAAAATGGATCAACGAAGACAAAGAGACCCTCCAAAGGAACAGCATGACGATCAAAACACCTAGCATAAATCCAACAATTGACCTCCCCTCGACACCTTGTGGCATAAGAGGGCAGAAAAAGTGAAAGTAAGTACCGGAGGGAGTAACATACATAGAATAGGAGATATTATAAGGACAATAGAAGTTTAACAGGAAAGAAGGCACAAACCACACCAGAGCACCCACCGACCACTTACATTTAGGGTTTTTCTTTTCTTTTGGGCTGGGGGTGGGTTATTAAAAAAAACATTCCCTTCTGAGTTCCCAACTGGAGTTGGTTTGCAGGCTTAGGACTGCCGTAGGCCCATTAAAATGTCTTTTGCTTTTGTTGGAGAGAGGTTTCCACAACTAGATGGAACTCAGTAGTTACTACTAGTAGCTTTGAGCTATATGATGAGTTCAAGAGAGTCCCCGGGCCCGCGTCTCCCAGCTATCTCCTGTCCTCATAGATGTCGCCACTTTTGTTGATAGAAGTTTAAAATCGCTGTCTGTTAAGTTGTCCATCAGCTCATCACCATTACATCTTCCATGGCTGTCAAGTGCTGAAGTCAATGACGTGCTGGGGTCGCAACAGTCGACATTTCTATTGCAGGTACAGATGAAGTGCACTTTAAAGCAAAAAACATTTCTTGTGTCAACACCGCTCTGTCCGAGGAATCAGTTTCATTTTCCTTGTCATCAGCATTGTCCTTTGTTGTTAAATCTGTAAGTGTCAGCAAGTCTGTTGCTGGATGATCCCTGTCTGCTGGATTGTTGTCATGTGTCAAGGAAACAAGGAAAAAATGGAGTCTCCAGAACCGCGGTAGATCACATTACATACCGTAAGTAGCAAATAAACCACTATAGAATAGTGTAGTAAATACACACAGATAAAAACGTGTATTTTCACTTCATTACAGTAAGTCAGACAAATATTGCAAAAAAAACCAACGTAATTTCTTGTCATTTACAATAAGCTGCGCATAACTGATGGGAATGGACTTCAATTATCTATTTTTTTTAAAACCCTCATTTGTGTAAATCCACTTGGGGTTCAAGAACAGATTATGAAAAAAAAAATGTCGAAGGGCTCCAATTTTATCAGAGTACTTGGCAAGTGTGCAGTGGGCATTGCTGAAGCCACAGAGCTGGAATTATCTTGACACCAAACTTGCCTGGCTTGTCTGGGCAGTACACTGGGTAGCTGAGACTTGAGACTGCCACTCCACGCCAACGTGCCTTTGTCGACAGCCATGTTGATGTTGGGGGGACATTGGAGGTGAAAGTTTCCGCAAGTTTGTTGAGGAAGGGACAGATCTAAAGGAGGGGGTTGCTGCCTTCCTCTTCCCTGTGAACAAAGTTGTTGATGTCAGTGACATGGAGGAAAGACAGGATAGTTTCAAATCTTTTCCTTATCACGTTGTTGTATGGGTTCAATGCCCTTATCAACACTATAAGGCTTTTTAAGGGGTGGGACCTCTGAAAACTCCACCAAAACACCAGAGTTCATGAAGGCCCAGCCCGGTACTTGAATCAGGGCCATCTACTTTCTAGTCCACAATGATACCAACAGAACTACTTTACAGTCCAGCATGACCAACAGAACTACCAGAGCGGCCGCCCTCCTCCCCTCACAGCACTTGAGAAGAAAGAAAGACTGCACAGAACATCTGTGGACCAGCAGTCTTGTACCTCACAGATCTGGACCTGACACGTCCCAGCTAGGAGCCTTTAACAGATCCACAGTTCATCTGTCCCTTCGACAGTTGAGCTGACTGAATTCCTTATATTATAGGAAAATGTGTATTTTAGATTCATTTACGATAAGTGGTGAATTTATGTAATTTACCACAAATTGCATATATACAGTAGAACTCGGATTCAACGAGGTCGCTGGGCCTGGCCTAAAACCTCGTTGAATCAGAGTGTTCGTTAGCAAACATGAGGGTTTTGTGTAGATAATTACAGGCACTGAGCAAGTAATGTATAAAGAGAAGTCACAAGTAGTGCATGAAATGCCTGCATATAATGAGCTGTGCAAAAAAAAAAAGAAGACCCGATTCGTTTAAATGCACACGCCTGTGTCATCTCGATAAAGTTCGTTTTGGGAGAAAAAAAGAGCAAAGCCACGTCTGTGGGGGCTGTTCACCCTGGAAGCGACCTCGTTGAATCCGAGCTCGCTGATTGAAGTGCTCGTTGAATCCAGGTTATTTTTTAAATTGATTTTAAAGAAAAATAAAAACGGGGAATCTATCTCATCTCGTTGAAACCGAGTTCCAGTGTATTATACAAAAGACTATCAAGAAATTAAAAAAATCAAATTATGTTCAAATCCGTTCAGGATTCTTCCTGGGGAAAAAAATGTAGAGGGTTCCAATTTTATCTGTGTAACCGACTTTGTCACTTTGTGTAGAGATTTGTGCCTCTATTATAACAAAGAATTTTGGGCCAGTTGGAGATTCCCAATTTTATCACACCACTTGGCAGGTCTGGTACCTTGATACTCATGCAGAAGGTGTGATACGGAATAGCCAATACAAAAGTATTTATAAGACAAATAATACATAAATAAATTTTTAAAAACATAAATCAATTATTTAACTTTGTTAATTTTTTTCTAGTAGCCTACAGGTTTAGTCTCTACCACCACAAGAAAGTCTCATTTATGACCAAGTTTGAAGATAGCAGAGCACAGGGCAGTGTCAGCAAGAATACAAAGTCACAACTTAGATCAAAAGATTTACTTACAAGAAATACATACTTGCATATATATATATATCGAAGTGTTATTCTACACCCAAATTTTGGGTGTAGAATAACCTGAGTTATTATACACCCGAATGACGCATGCGCAATTATTGGTTTTTTTCTCCTAAGCGGAAGCCTTGCCTAGTTTCTCTTTCACTTCACACGGTTGGGCATCATGTTCAAGGGAGCAAAATTCGCGTCATGGGAGGAATTTCAACTGAAGTTGAAAGATTTTGAGAGAGAACACAAATGCCAGGCCATCTCATCAGTTTGTACAAAGGGAAATAACTCATTATGATATCGTCCTTCACCTAGTCGTGTAGAGTCATTTCCCTTGCTATTGGGCAGTCAGATGAATTAAACAGAGGACAGCATTAAAAACCTGTAGTGTTACACTTCCAGCCCCAATATACATGACATAAAAGATAATACTAGTTGTGGTAGTAGTCAAAACTTAGATTTAACAGTTTATTTACAAGAAATATATGACACATTTTTTTTTAAACGCAAGAGGTTCAAGTTTGGGTTTCATTCAACACACTAACAAACTACATCCAACAGCTCACATTTTGCACACTTGCCTATAGACTCTCCATTCATCCTTCACACTGGTGAGTGTAGTACTGTGTTGGCCACCCAGCTCAAACCTCTCCACACAGTCTGCTCCTGTTTCAGCATGATATGGGTATTGTGGTTTGAACAGGGAGTTCACCCTTGCGCCACGATGAGGCCCAGTACTTCCAACTTCTGCAAGGGAGGGGATGGGGAAGGGGAACTGTGGCAGTCTCTGCTGGAAATCCGACTCAGGCCAGTCTTGGCTTTAGGTCTGCTGAGTGACCACGTCTTCCGGCTTCATGACGGGCTCTCCAGTGACTCGTCCTCTCTTGCCGGTCCAACGTGTCTCTCCGTCCTCTGGTGGAACGCCTGTTTTCAGGTGGACGTTTTACACAGTGAAAAGATCCATGAAATCAATCACAACAAAAAAACATCGAAGGTGCCAAATGTTAAACAAAATTAACAAAGGCAAAGGCAACCTAGAGCCTAAAGGCAAATTTTGTTCACTTAAATTGTCCCAAACTGGAGTTTCTTTTCTTAGAATCTTAATTCCGAAGAAGTTTGACACTGAATTATTTCTGCATCTCAACTTTGGACAAAGTTCTGCATTTCAAAACATAGCACACAAAATATAGCAACACTCAAACTGTTCAAAGTTTTAAGATCTATTCAACATAGCAAACAGATCTGTACTGTTTCAAAAACAAACTGTGTAACCTTCAATCCTGTACATATCTGAATCTCTTCATAAACTTGACCAAACAGTGTTGTATGACGGCCAAAAAATGCAAGGTATGAAACTGACTGGGAGGAGAACGATGACAAAAATCACTGCGCTGTCTTAAACCTTCAGCTTTGTGCTCAGACTGAGGTCTTTACTCTGTGCTCTCAGATGTTTTTCCTTCGAGTCGTTTGAACGCTGCACCGGCTCTAGCGACCGTTACTGATCTCTGTGTCTGTATTGGCTGTTTGAGACTATCTGCAGTCACGGTTGGTGAATTTTTCTACAGCATTTGACTCTCTCTGACATGAGCAAAATATGAGACCGCAGGATCTGGAGAGGTACACTTATGCAAATTTTATACGAAGCTCTCCGAGAGGTGGTTACAACATTATTTTCATCTCTTTTGGTATTTAATGTCAGTCCAAAGTTACCACAGGTGCTGGAGAAACAGGTAAGCTGATGTTGGCAAAGAGGTGTTCTCTTGTGTTTTGGAGCTCAGAGCACAGTCGTAAGCAAACAGAAGATACCTGATGATAATTTTGAGTACTTTGCCAAAAGACGCAGCTATGAGATGACTGAGCATGAAATAAGCAAACAACTGTTGAAATGAAGCTTGTCTACTTTACTGGTCGCTGCCAATCATGGAAGCAAAATAATTTTTTAATCTATAATTTTGTCCCGTGCCCGTTCCTAGCATAGATCTAGAATCTATTATTATAAGAACGCCATCATGAATAATAATCAGTACAACCAGGGGAAGAAAGTTAGTAGGTACACAGTACTAAGAACAAAATAACAGTTCAAACACAACGCAAACAACACCTTACAAATGCTAGACAACACAAAATCGCAAACACACAGAACTCGAACTACGACAGTACCATAATATTATTGTTAGCTTAAAGTATTTTATATCCTAACATCCTCTGCTCCCAAAGAGTCACGAGGCGGGCACTTTCCCACATTCCCACTCCCTAGTGGAGCAATCCAAATTTAGTTAATCGTCACCAGACAAAAAAATAGGCCAAAATATGTGCGCTCAGTCTCATCTACTGGTGACTATGTTAATGGGGATCTACTCTAGGGGCATGGACCATGGAAAACAACAACACACACATATATATATATATATACACATTTGCCTCAACACTATGGCCAGCCAAGTAAACCAAAAATCTCTATCATCAAGCCTTTACACAAAATTTAAAACTGTCATCATTTGAAACGAAAAAGATCGGCCCACTACCCTACCCCGTCACACCAAATACAGGCATTCTGGATTCCCTTGCCTTCCAAAACTGAAACCCAATATGAAAGGTCAAAGGTCAGTTCCCCCTTGACCCCTGAACTGTCATATTTGATAACAATATCGGAATTTCAGCCACAACAGCCCACATTCTTAAAACTAGAACACCTTTTTCAAATCAACTACTCAAAAAAATACAAAAATATTCAATTTCATGTGACCCGTAGATGTGTTCCACCCTTTTCCCTCAACTCCTTCAAAAACTGCCCTGTCCCAAAAATGAGCGGCCGCTATCGTTGTTACCTGGCTCTCTGAGACTAACGTCTTCGACTTCACCGACTATGAGGGATTGAGCGTCATTTCCCCTTTGACACCCAACCCCTCCTACCCAGTTTCCTCTTCAGACTGAATAGCCCCACCACCCCATGCCTTTCAAAGCACCAGCCTCACAAACAAGCTTATAAATTAAATAAGAAAACTAAAAAACAACACAACTCCCACTGTTAAATCTATCTCAGCTTTCCTCATTATCAATGGAAGGACTTCTGAAACGAGTGACCACCTCAACAAACACAACAAAGAAGAGACCAACCCCTAACCCTACTCCCACCCTAGCCGTCTATTCTACTACTCTGTCTCATACTTGTGGTCGTTTGTTACGGATATCCTCCCTTATCAATTCCTACAGCTGACTTTTTCTCCCTCCTCTTCCCCTAAAAATAGTAATTGTCTTTTTCCGTTGCTACAACTAATAAAACTGATGATCAGCGATGAAACACCTACTTGACTGGCTATAATATATGACAAGAGACAAACAAAGGGTCGGTGTTAGCGGGTTGTAAAGAAGGTGAATCCTATTGAGACTGGCGCACCTCCTACCACAAATTACCGGTTATACTATATATGGCGTCTTACCTTTATCTAATGAATTATAAACTCAAACATTTACCTATTTAAAAATGATGAACACAGTAACTTAACAACACACTCATCCACACTTTCTACAACAAAAACAGAAAAAAATGTCTGCAGGTTCCAATCCAAGTCATGGACAAGCCAATTCCCTGAGAGAGAGAGAGAGAGAGAGATAGAGAGAGAGAGAGAGAGAGAGAGAGAGGGGGGGGGAGAGAGTAGAGAGAGGAGGAAGGAGGGGAAAGGGGGAGGAGAGAGAGACAGAGAGAGAGAGAGAGAGGAAGAGCGCGAGCGAGAGAGAGGAAGGGAGAGAGGGAGCAGAGAGAGAGAGAGAGAGAGAGAGAGAGAGAGAGAGAGAGAGAGAGAGATCCCCACAAAAACCATTAAAAGTGAACAGTCTGACTCTGGACTTCAGACATGCATGTTAATACACTAGATCTAGATCTAGATCTAGATGGGCAAAAGTCAAAAATACAATCCTAAAACCATACACACACATCGCTAGAATAGAATAAAACTTAAACAACACACGGACCCAGACAAACACACACTTGCCACACAGACTACAATACAGTACAGAAGTCCATCACTCAGACTCAGTGATCTTATCATTTAGCCACCATCTTGTCCTATCCCTTCATCGGTTTCCTCCACAGAACATCATAGAGAACTATCACCTCTCCACTCCTAGGTCCACTAATCCACCTCACCTCTCTTCCAGCCACCCGCCTCAACCAGTGGAGTCCCTGTACCATTCCTGCCCTCCAGCGGCCAATCTATTGACAACTGGGTCACCTTGACTATCTCTAGCTTTATCTACCTCAATCAAATACCGGTTTCCTTCACAATCCACACCGACTAAGTAAGTGTCCCTTCTCACCTCTAATCCACAGAACATGTACTCTCCTTCCAGGCCATAGAACTGGCCTTCCTCCAAGTCAAGACGCTCACCTAGACGAAGTAGCGATTCAGCGGTGAAAAGAGACGAAGAATTCCCCATGACGGCGGCAAAGACAAAGAGATCGAGAGGGCAGGACTCTTCTCCTTCAGCTCAGGAACGAATGGATCTCTGGAAGACAAAGACACTAGATCTAAAGATCGACGTGAAATCTTCAGAAAAGCGACTCGACAGCCAAACAATTTTTCTGGGTAACTTGCAAATCGTCTCAAACCAAATGCAGTGCGTCAATACACTTCAAACAGCCGACAGCTTTTGCAACTCGCAACCAAGAGCAAAATGGCGACCAAAATGGCGACTGACTAGGCCTACATCCGCTCAAAGATTTTTCCAACAATTCCTTAGTAAAATATACCGGAAGTTCGTAGAATGGGGAATAGCGGATGTACCCCATGAAAGAGGCAAAAAACATTGTTCACAAAATAATGTCCTTCACACAAACGCGCAAAATAATTTAAATCTTTTTTAGAATAGTTTTTAAGAGTTTTACGACACTTGCACCACAATAAGGTCATATAAGTGCCGAAGATTAGAGGTGTTACAAGAAAGTAATAAACAAAAACAAAACAAAGGAGGGGAGATAAAGACGATAGATATTTGATACTGATAGGAAAGAAGAAGCAAACCACACTAGAGCACCAGCCAACCACCCACTTAAATCTGTTTGTTTTTTTAAAATAAAGTTGAGTCAACTACATGTATACAGATCTATTTACCTAACATTGTTATTTTCCTTATTAATTATAGTTATAAGCAAGCTATGCTATTATGTTCAAAATCGTAGATCTATACAATCATGTAGGCTAGGCCTACCCTGTCCTCAGAGGCGAAGCGTCTATATAATCAAATAATCACTGCTTCCCTTCCTAATTTTGAAACATTGTCGCAGTCAAATTCACCCATAGACGTAAACCTCATAAATTAAAAAAAGACGTTCATAATCACCAATGAACAATAGACTATGCCTAACCTTCAAAACCGTTTCATTGCCACATAAATAGCCTGTTCGCCCTATCGTAATCGGGCCCCCCCTCAAAGCAGTCACAAGCTTTGATTTAAAAGTAAGCTTAAAGTGAGGCCGGAAGCTTTCCCCCAATAGAGTTGAAGGGAACACGGGCATCCCATTCAAATCTTTTTCATTCACACCAAGAGAAAAAAAAAAAAAAAAAGGGTGGGGGGAGAGAGAGAGAGAGAGAGAGAGAGAGAGAGAGAGAGAGAGAGAGAGAGAGAGAGACCCAGAGAGAGAGACAGAGAGAGAGAGGGAGAGGGAGAGAGAGAGACAGAGAGGAGAGAAAAATTGGAGGTTTGTGAGGGGGGGGGGGGGGGGGTTTCTTTCTCTTTTTTAAAAGTTTTAGTAGAGGTTTTACGGCACTCGCAACTGCATAAGGTCATATGAGCGCCAGAAGATTAGAGGTGTTACAAAGAGAGTAACAAACATAAAAAAGAAGAAGGGGAGATAAGGACGATATATCTTTGACAGGAAAGAAGAAGCAAACCACACCAGAGCACCCGCCAACCACCTACTGAAAAAAAGGGGGGGGGGTGATTAAAGAAGATGACAAAAAGCCGTAAAGGTGACCAGTGATGTGTAGTAATACAATCAAGAAAAGAGACACAATCTGAGTGGATTCCTTTTTATTATCTTCTCGTTCAAGACAAACATGATGTAC
>NW_004797644.1:123616-145644 GCF_000002075.1 Aplysia californica | reverse complement strand
CCCCTCCCCCGGAAGAGGAAGGAAATGGAAGATTTTTTTTTTTCTCCCCCAAGCTTGAAATCAAACCTTCCTCTTTTTTTTCCCGGGGGGGGGGGGGGGGGGCTCATTTGATAGATTCCATGTCGGAGAGGACTAATTTAACTTTTTATAATTTCTTCCCAATTAATTTGTGCCTTGCCTAAGTCCCACATGAGGTCTGGGCAGCGACAGGAAATGCACCCGCTGCTGTCTCTCTTCCTCTTTTCCCCTGCACAGACTCAGTCCAGGTTTAGAAAACGCCGGCAGATTGTACCACGAGTGAGTTTGTTGGCTCCCACCGCCGGGCTAGGCATGCTTACTATTAGTAAGAGTTTTACGGCACTTGCATTGCAACACAAAATAAGTGCCGAAGATTAGAGGTGTTACAAGAGAGTAACAAACATAAAAAAAGAGGAGAGATCAGGATAGGTGTTTGATAAGAAAGAAGGAGCAAACCACACCAGAACACCCGCCAACCACCCACGGGGAAAATGTCTTCATGCATGATACAGTGGAATTCTGTTATAACGAGAGGGAGGGAACCGGTGCAAAATGTCCGTTATAGCAGGATTCTCGTTATAAGGGATCCAGTAATAAATTCAAGGGAAATAGTAAAGTAGACCTAATCTATGAGTTTGGTGTTCTGTTTATTCCTTTTTGTATTTCCCCTGATGATGATTTTGTTCAAACATGATCTCTAGGTTTTACTTGATCAAAAATCGAATCAGTTTTTATTCTCTAGCACTAGCAATGTTGACAGTTCGGCGTTGCGATCCGAAAGAAGAGGCTCTCGCCCGCTGTGTTGTCCCCCACCACACCACACCCTGCAGTACGTTGCGTCTGCTTGCGCACGTCACACATTCACTCCATCTATCACAGCATTGTTACCTCTCCATCCCGCACCAGAGAAGTGAGAGGCTCGGTATGCCTAGAAAATCTAGACTGGGCTGGCCTGTCACACGATGCGTTCTGCTTGTCTGCGCATGCCACACCCTCCCCACTCATTCACTCCGGCCTTCATTGTTGGTTTACTAGGGCTCTCCCATTCTTTGTTTCGCTGGATCACAAAACAACTTTCTCAACTGGCGAGGTTTTATAATATGTGCAATTGGTCTGTGCGCTGTGCACAGCAGCAGCAATATTCCGTTATAACCGACCCGCATAACTGACTGATTGCGCAATAGCAGTATTTTATTTACAAATATAAAGAAGGAAAAAAAACACTGAGTTTTAGAATAGTGTCTTTATAACAGACTTCTCGTTATTTCAGGACTCATTATAAGTGGACTCCACTGTAATTACAATTGAATTCTTTTGGGTGTTTTTTGCCTCTATCGATACTAGGCCATATTATTATGGTCGCTTTTAAACACAAGGGGGCTTTCCCGAAAAATGCTGTTTTGAGAAAATCGAAGGTAACGTTTTTGCTCCTCGTTTAGTTTCTTTAATTAAAAGACAATGAGAGTTTTTCTCTATAGCCAAACAAAATTATATAAACACACCAGAGAAACCAAACTTCTCCCATAGGTAGGGCAATGCCCACTTTTTGTGTAGATCAAGATTTCTGGAAACCCCCAAAATCTGGGTTGTTAGCCCTCTTGTCCTTAAAAGCGACCATCATATATAGCCTATGTACTATCTCTACATCTACATCATTTTTCGATAGGGACTGCTCCGACCCACGACAAACGCTTCCATTTCCACATGATTCAAAAACATTCCTAGTGAACCTACTACTAGTACTACTACCCATTACACACTGCAATTTTTATTTCGTAAGAGTTTTACGGCACTTGCAAAAATATAAGGTCATATAAGTGCCGAGGATTAGAGGTGTTACAAGACAAGGGAGTAACAAACGCAAAAAAAGGAGGAGGGAAAAGGACAACAGACGTTTACTAGGAAAAAAGGAGCAAACCACACAAGAGCACCCTCCAACCACCCAAGCAGAAATTATGAGGTCATGCAAGAAGATGCATACAAGATACATATGACATGTAGTATGTGATATATTATTTTTAGTGTCAAATACTGCAAGGGTCGTACCAACAAAAGCACTCGTCATTCGTATCATCTCATTTGTCCCCGTCGTTTTATGCAAGAAAAATTCTGAAATTATGTCAACTGAGCCCAAAAAATGTGAAAGTATGCGATTCAGTTAATTTTAACAAAGACTGATTAAGAAAAATAAATATAATTAGAAATATTATGCAAAAAATGATCAAATTTTGCTAAATTATGCGGGGGTGCATAAAACCACGGGGACAGGTTTATACGGAGCGTGCGTTTCCATGAACCTGTGCAAAGGGAAGAAGAGACGCAGTCATCTCACTCAATTCTGTATTATTCTTCAAGTGGTGTAGTGGGAAGACCCCCCCCCCCCCAAAGAAAAAAAAAATCCCCACCAAAAACTTTTATTTACAACACAAAAGCATCACCAAGAACAACAAAGAATAACACCAGCAACAAACCAAAAACAAAACGAAACGACAACACTGAAGATAACAGACAAATCAACAAGTACATTTTTATATTTTTTTCAAAGAACACACGCACAAATCAGCATTTTCATTTTTTGCCCATCCCCACCACGATACAGACCACTGTCTGTGGTGTTGTGGGTAAGCCAATTGTCCTCGCATGTTGGGGACCTGAGTTCAATTCTCGGGTGGGGAGGATTTTTTCAATCTAGTATCTTGGTCTTTCTGCTGGGAGAAATATCATTGAGCGCATGTATAATATATGTGTAGATAGCCCGCCTCCAAAATAATCTATCACATGTCTCGATGCAAGCGTTCAACAGACCCTACATTTTTTTATTATTGAAGGGCCACATTACTTACCCTTACACTTACAGATTTTTTTAAAAATGAAATATTTATTATAAAAAATTACCTGAAAAAAAAAAGCTGTTAATACTACACATACATGATGTTGACAAAATGTTGCAATACGGTTGTAAGGTAAGTACATGTATTGTAAGGCGACATTATTCAAAATTTGAACCCTATTATTACTAATTAGTCGAAAAATGAAGAAACTTTAGTTTCTTTCGTAATAAAATCTTACCTAATGAGGCAACTTACATATATTCCCTACAAATAGTGTGGAAAAAGTAACCTTCACATAGTAATATTCTTCTACTTCTTTTCTAGGTTGCTATAGATAGAGGGATGATGGTCCTAATCTTATTCAAATCCTTCACCATTACGGGGCCGTTCAAATATAATCATACGCCTGGGAGGGGGGGGGTCTTGGGCTCCTGTAAGAAAAGTGTAAGAAAGGGGGGGGGGGGGGGGGGGGGGGGTCAAAAAGTCCCAAAAAAGGTGTAAGATTATATTTGAACAGCCCCTACCCTCAATTACACTGAAACTGTACACAGTAGTACACGGCAAATTTGAAAAAAAATATGCCCCATTTCAGAAGCACCTTCCCTTTAGGGACCCAGTCTTTTGACAGTATTTCACAAGGGCTTTTTCTTTTTTCACTTCACTCTATAGTGACCGTCGAATGTAGGATCAAAATAATAAAACGTATTACGTAATGCTCATAATTCATGGACATTTTGTGCATCTTTTTGTGTGCAATCTGAAGAAAAAGAAAAAAGTAACAAAAACAAAACTGTTTGACTTAAGGAGTTCTTATTCTGTGGGAGACGTTTTTTTCAACAGCATCAAATATATCTAAGATAATTTCTTAATAGATTTTACATACCGGTAACAGATGGCACCACATTGCCAGTTCCCACCAGTTGAGTATGGTGGTATTAATTTACATAACTGACACCAACAACTTGACCGCTCTTCCCTCTTCAAAAAGTGGGTCCCATATCTCCAAATAGACTTTGATTTAGATTAAAATGTCAGAATTTTCTATTTTAGGGCCAACATAGGCTGAGAGGGATAAAACGTCCCAGCAGACCGGGATATTCGACTAATTACATGTACCGGTATTACGAAAATATTTCCTCACACGAGAAGTGAATTCACTTCTGCATGGCTCATTGAAGTGCCTAACTGTTGTTACATCGCAGACTCCTAGTTTAGTTTTAGAAAAAGTTTTACGGCACTTGCAACACAATAAGGTCATATAGAGCCGAAGAACAGATGTGTTACAAGAGAGTAACATACATACACATGAAGGAGAGATACGGACCATAGATATTTGACAGGAAAGAAGGAGCAGAGCACCCGCCAACCACGAACAGTAAAAGTAAGAAAACAAAACAGTCGGAAGAAACAAGTATGATGGAGAGACAGAAACAACTGAGAGGCAGCAAAGAAGAATTTCAAGACTTGTGGGGACCGGACCCCAAGCCACCCACAAAACAATGATAAACACACACACAGAACCAAAACAAAAAACAGAAATATAACATCGTTGAAACAAGCAACCCATTTTTAGTTTAGTGTAGTTTTAGTAGAGGTTTTACGGCGCTTGCAACTGCAAAAGGTCATATAAGCGCCAGAAGATTAGCTCACTGACTACTGGTCACTAGCGCTGAGTACTGGCATTTTTGGGGGTATTTTTCAAAACACCACCACAACTCTCAGAATTACCCTATTGTAATTATTTTTTTGACACCGTAAAGTTACTTTCAAACTTAATCTATTGCAAAAAATTTAAGTTCTCTAGGTCTAATGCTTTAATTCTTATGATTGTTTCAAAATTGAAATGAATTTGATTTTTCGAAAAATTTCCAGAGACATGACAGTATTTGACAGATAGAATGAAATTCACAACAACAACAAAAATAAAAGTTCAAAGTGTTCTGTTTTGATTTGTATCCATGTGTGAGTGTTTGGTGAAAATATAAAAGCTGGTCTATGCGTTTATTCAGACTCATACACTGAATTACATGAAACAGATGTAGGGAACGAAGTTGTGATTTCGTCGCGCGAACAATAACACAACAGTACTAGTACTAGTGCTAGACGTGCTAGATCTAGCCCTAAAACTACGACTCGGGCCGTGTTCGGGTACATATCCAGGGTCCTAACTATCAGACACATCATATCCTAAGTCACTAGAACTAGCAAAACGTACAGAAGTATCGAAAACAGCGAAATTATGTGATTCTTGTTCATGCGACGGTTACTTCGACGCGACTGTCGGATTACTATCATACATTTGTATAGAAAAAACTAGTGGTGCAATTGAGCTGTCAAATTTTTCGATTAACCGAGCAAGATTTTTGGTCGAGTAAATCGACCAAAATGGTTTCTTGACCGAGCAAGACATCAATCAAACGCCAAAATTAATTGTCGCTATCGAACAAACGCGAAACCCATATTTTGTCATTGTATCGTTTTGAAACCCAGCAAACTTCAAACTTTTAACAAAATGAAATAAGCATTTACGATTTCATAAAATGTATGTTTATCATCATATTCATAGTAGAATCTGTTATTATAATTATCCAGTATAAAAGCCTGTACCACTTTCAGTTTTTGACGGTCGTGTTTTTGTGTTCGCCATTTAGGCTTTCCGGAGGATGGTGCTCCTGGGTAACTCTCAAACAGGCAATTATGAAACTTACTCGAACAAACATCAATTAAACACCAAAACTGATTGTCACTATCAAACAAACGTGAAACGTAATATTTATCTTTGCCTCATTTTTAAATACGGCAAACTTCTTGCTTTAAAAAGAATGATATAACAGTTATAATTCTGTAAGATGTAAATATAATAGTAGAACTGGGAGCTCATTATTCAGTAGAAAAGCTAGTATTCTTTTCAATTGTTGATGGTCGTGGTTTTGTGTTCGTTATTTAGGCTTTTGGGATAATGGTGCTCCTGGGTAAACCCACAGAATTCTACACTTATAGAACGGGAACTGTACCACGTGACCTGTGAGGAATTGAAGACCGAAAACAATGGCATCTTGAGGGCACGATTTATCGTTTTCGGAAGTAACCCTATAGCTTTTAAAGCAAGAGCGGCTTTTACAAACAAGTGAAAAGTGGAACATTTACTGTCCAGTTTGTAATTTTGAGTTACAGAATTCACTGTGCAACTAGAGATTGGAATTAAGGTTTTAAATTGTTGTGTTTTTTGGGTGCAACAACAGAAACAGCAGACATAGAGAGTTTATAAATATAAGATCTACAGAACTGTGAAAAAATTCGTAACACAGTTGGGATTGTTCACAGCAATTCTAGCTTCCCACACACATTTTGCATACGCATATATATGGCCTACGTAATTTTTTAGTAGCAAAACTTGTTACAAGAAATTTGTTTTACACTGAACATATTTTTTCACTAGATCTAATTAATGTTCTCAAAACATGCGTTCAATAATTAACTTTATGTCGCCAGCAGAAGTAGAAAAAAGGACGGACTTGCTTTTAAAAGAGATTTAGCTTCAGCTAGATCTAGATCTATAAACTTTTTAAAAATCTGTAGAAACCATTGACTGGGATTTTTTTTTTTATATTGGGCTAGAATCTAGTATTTATTAAAGAATTTTCTTTAAAGAAATTTCTAGAAAAATATAGAACCTATAGATGTGTACACCTGTTTGAAAAAAATACTCATCGGTTAAGACGAATTGATATAGATCTAAGTCATTGTGTAAAAGTAGGAGAATCTAGATCTAGGTGTTCGACAGTTCAGTAGCCTAGCGATATTTGATCATAAGTTGCGCATCAAATTTTTGACCGCATGCTACAGTAGTATAGCGTATTATTTTCATCTGAAACATTAATTTCCGCATCCATACACCTTTTTGGGCCTTTATAAGCACATGTAGTCCAACTTTAATTATGTTACTTTCATAATTGTTTTTCAAAGCATTTTCAATTCCTTTCACTTTCACTTCCCACGCGCGGGCTCATATAATTATGATTATAATTTAAGATTCCAAATCTGACGAATGTATTATTAAATAGCGTATAATGCTGAGTTAGCAAATGCATTGCAATGCGCGCTATTATCAATTATTGAATTGTAACTAGACTTCCAATTTGATCCGTAACATTAAGAGACCACTTATTTTTTTTATTCATGTTCATGAATGTATGTTTGTTTACTGTGTGCGGGGATTAAAAATTAAAGATGAAAGATTCCAGATCTGACGAATGTATTTATAAAATAGCGTAATAGTGCCGATGCCTTGCGATACACGCTTTTATCAATTAATTGAATTGTAACAGGACTTCGATTTGATCCGTAACAAGACAACACTTATTTTTTCTTATACGTGTTCAAAAATGTGTGTTTGTTTACTGTGTGCGGGCATTAAAGATTCCAGATCTGACAAATGTATTTGGTTAGCCGATGCCTTGCGATACACGCTTTTATCAATTAATTGAATTGTAACAGGACTTCGATTTGATCCGTAACAAGACAACACTTATTTTTTCTTATACATGTTCAAAAATGTGTGTTTGCTTAAAGTGAGAAATAATACATTTCCTCAATATAAGCTCAATTTATTTATCTCTTTCTAGTAAATTGGAGAAAAGGCTTATATTGGGTTTTTTTGCTTGCTTTGGATGGCCTTAAGTTTAATGACAATATTATTGTAGTGAGCATGTTACTGTCAGCGTCCCCTTATCGTAGATCTAGTACTAATCAAGACTATATCTAGATATTTTGCCAACAGAATTAATGTTCATAATTAGTGTTATTATCAAGTGTATTGTGATTGTGAAGATCTTTAGTAGATCTAGAGATCTAGATCTATCTAGATCCCATCCCATCATTAAAAAACCCAAAAAACCAACAATACAAATACAAAAACATTGTAACATTGCCAATTATGACATAATAAAAAGGTACTAGACTATTTCACTATATTTCCTCTTCGAAGAAAGTTTTAAAATACTGATGTAAAGTGTCTTCCAAGCCCTACCACTAGCATCAGCGTGCATAGCAACGCGAAGCCTCGCTGTGCGGCGCAGCCAAAGGTGCCCTCAACCGGCCGCCATGTTTTAGTTTCAATTCCTCACAGCGAATCGGCAATCGCGAAGAGGGAGTTCCGCTTCTATAAGTGTAGAATTCTGTGGGTAAACCTCAAACTGGCCATGATGAAACTTGTTCGAACGAACTGCAATCAAACGCTAAAATTACTTGTTGCTGACAAACAAACGCCAAACATATTTTAATGCGAAGTGGCTAGCCGTACTTAAGTACGGCTAGACTGAGAGTCTAGCCGTACTTAAGTACGGCTAGACTGCCAGTCTAGCCGTACTTAGATCTAGGTTTGGCCCAATCGACTCAATCCTGTTAAGTACACAGGTCTCATGAGATCCAGATCTAGTTATTATTCAGGTTCAAATACATGCAAGTCAGTAAGGCACCTTTTGGTTTTGTCTGAAATACAAATACTTTAGGCATTGCAAACTAAAATTTTCATTTACAATTCAGCCATCAATATTAAGTACGGCTAGACTGACAGTCTAGCCGTCCTTAAGTACGGCTAGCCTGGCTGTCTACCCGTACTTAAGTACGGCTAGACAAGAAGTCTAGCCGTACTTAAGTACGGCTAGACTGGCAGTCTAGCCGTACTTATCTTAGGCCCTATTTACATTAGAAAACAGGAGGTTTAAAATACATGCACTGTCATTAAGGAACCTGGTTTTGTCTCAAATACAAATACTTTAAGTACTGCACACTAAAAATGTATATTTACAATTCAGTAGGCCTATTTTTTGTAAATGGTCAGTCTAGCCATCATATTAAGAATAAGTACGGCTAGACTGTAAGTCTAGCCGTACTTAAGTACGGCTAGACTGTGAGTCTAGCCGTACTTAAGTACGGCTAGCCTCTTCCATTTTAATGTCATAGCATTAGTCAAAATAGAATAAAGTCGTATATTTTAATTATGAAATAGCTGCCCAAGAGTATATTTACTATCAGATACACAATTGGGAATCTTGTCGAATGTCAAACCCACTAACCACTCTTTATTTTTAGACTGTCGCGGTTTTTTAACTGCACTGAGGGTAAAAGACATTGAAATGGCCGTGCTCCTGGAAAACCAACAAATTGGCAAATGTCTCGCGGCGCCACCAGTACGAAAGCGAGACAAGCGTGTCAACTTATCAATATTCATACAATGAGGGTTTTTTCATTGATAAGCGTATGCGCGCAGTTGCGTAGTTTTCCTTCATTTTAGCTTTTCGCGCTAGGTCGTTCTCTTCAAAAAGCATCTATGGTGCCATTTTCTAAATGATTTACTGACAGTACAGCAACAACAATATAAAAACATATTAAAACCCATAAACCCAGGCCCCTCCAACATGCCAGCAGCAGAATCGTAGGCTTACTAGATCTACATCTGGGCATACATGACCTTGAGACACATCGTCTGTAGGCTAGATCTAGTATAGTTGTTGGTTTTTTTACTTGGTCCGATCAGCTGATTTATATCATGCAAACCAGTGACCCACTGGCATCTATACAAACCAAGTCTTTATTTCAGTTCCTCTTCATTTCTATCTGCTCTCATTCTGTCTGACCTCTTAAGCCAGAAGATTTTGTCCGATCTAGAGATCTAGACTTGTTCACATTCTCAATCTTAGTAATTTGGATGCTTTCCTCTTTTTACTTAATTTCAACGCTTCGACTTTGATCTGCAACTTGTTATTCTGTATTACTGTGCAGATTTTTGTTCCTGTGTCTAGATCTTTACTTTTCTTGAAAAACACTTTGAATAAATACCAGCACAATGAATTAGCCTAACCTATTCATAAAATATGCTCGATCTGGGCTGGAAACAGCGAAGAAACAAACAAAAAAGGAGGTGAGATTGAAGAATAGACCAACCGGACCAGCAGATAAGGACAACTTTTGCCTATGTCTCGACAACCTTAGGAATTCATGATTTCCCCCCAGTTTTTATCACTTTTTAATCTCTCTCACACCGGTAGGCCTAGCTTAGACACCCCCCCCCCCCCCCCCCATCCCTTCCTCAGCCCCCCATTCTCTCGCAATAATACGAGTGGTCCGGTATTCTTCAATCTTCCCGAAAGGAGCAATAAAAATACATGTTAAACAAATTAACTAACTTTGCACGCATCTTCTACATCTAGATCTACTTGACTCTTATTTTTATACAGCGCCAAGCGATGAAGACCAAAAGCTATTTTGAGATCCAGACATCAGCTGAAAAATGCGTGCTAGGGCCTACAGCGCAGCTGCGATGACTTTTGACCCCTGCTCGATCTAGATTTCTTGGCCGAGGAAATTTTTTCGGTCAATTTCATCGGTTAACCGAACAATTTTGCTTTTAACCGATCATTACTCGACCAAGATTTTTTGCTTACTCGCACACCACTAGAAAAAACATAGCGCGAGTTCCGGTCAGGTCAACCCCAGATGAGGTGACTCCTTCACCTTCAATTGCTTAAAAAGTTACCACGAAACTTCCGCCAAACTCGGCACGAAACAAAACAAGAGGTAAAACTAGCACTGGAGTCCATTCCCGTTCATTTGACGGGAGCACAAGATACGGAACAAAACCGCAAAGTCCATCCCGTCGGGGGTACGCACGAGATCCGTACCTGCGAACCGACCGCCCGACCTGTACCTGTGATGGGATCCGTAGTTAGTGAGTTAGAGGTGTTACAAGAGAGTAACAAACACAAAAAAGAAGGAGTGGAGATAAAGAGGATAGATGTTTGATAGGAAAGAAGAAGCAAAGCACACCAGAGCACCCGTCAACTACCCACTGTCATTCGATGGCTTCAACTTCATGGCAAAAGAAAAAGATGGATCAACGAAGTCAAAGAGACACTCCAAAGGAACAGCATGACGATCAAAACACCTAGCATAAATCCAACAATTGACCTCCCCTCGACACCTTGTGGCATAAGAGGGCAGAAAAAGTGAAAGTAAGTACCGGAGAGAGTAACATACAAAGAATAGGAGAGATTATATTATTATAAGGACAATAGAAGTTTAACAGGAAAGAAGGCACAAACCACACCAGAGCACCCACCGACCACTTACGTTGAAGTTGTTTTTTTTTCTTTTGGGGTGGGGGTGGGTTATTAAAAAAAACATTCCCTTCTGAGTTCCCAACTGGAGTTGGTTTGCAGGCTTAGGACTGCCGTAGGCCCATTAAAATGTCTTTTGCTTTTGTTGGAGAGAGGTTTCCACAACTAGATGGAACTCAGTAGTTACTACTAGTAGCTTGAGCTATATGATGAGTTCAAGAGAGTCCCCGGGCCCGCGTCTCCCAGCTATCTCCTGTCCTCATAGATGTCGCCACTTTTGTTGATAGAAGTTTAAAATCGTTGTCTGTTAAGTTGTCCATCAGCTCATCACCATTACATCTTCCATGGCTGTCAAGTGCTGAAGTCAGTGACGTGCTGGGGTCACAACAGTCGACATTTCTATTGCAGGTACAGATGAAGTGCACTTTAAAGCAAAAAACATTTCTTGTGTCAACACCGCTCTGTCCGAGGAATCAGTTTCATTTTCCTTGTCATCAGCATTGTCCTTTGTTGTTAAATCTGTAAGTGTAAGCAAGTCTGTTGCTGGATGATCCCTGTCTGCTGGATTGTTGTCATGTGTCAAGGAAACAAGGAAAAAATGGAGTCTCCAGAACCGCGGTAGATCACATTACATACCGTAAGTAGCAAATAAACCACTATAGAATAGTGTAGTAAATACACACAGATAAAAACATGTATTTTCACTTCATTACAGTAAGTCAGACAAATATTGCAAAAAAACCCAACGTAATTTCTTGTCATTTACAATAAGCTGCGCATAACTGATGGGAATGGACTTCAATTTATTTATTTTAAAAAAAACCCTCATTTGTGTAAATCCACTTGAGGTTCAAGAACAGATTATGAAAAAAATATCGAAGGGCTCCAATTTTATCAGAGTACTTGGCAAGTGTGCAGTGGGCATTGCTGAAGCCACAGAGCTGGAATTATCTTGACACCAAACTTGCCTGGCTTGTCTGGGCAGTACACTGGGTAGCTGAGACTTGAGACTGCCACTCCACGCCAATGTGCCTTTGTCGACAGCCATGTTGATGTTGGGGGTAGACATTGGAGGTGAAAGTTTCCGCAAGTTTGTTGAGGAAGGGACAGATCTAAAGGAGGGGGTTGCTGCCTTCCTCTTCCCTGTGAACAAAGTTGTCGATGTCAGTGACATGGAGGAAAGTCAGGATAGTTTCAAATCTTTTCCTTATCACGTTGTTGTATGGGTTCAATGCCCTTATCAACACTATAAGGCTATTTAAGGGGTGGGACCTCTGAAAACTCCACCAAAATACCAGAGTTCATGAAGGCCAAGCCCGGTACTTGAATCAGGGCCATCTACTTTCTTGTCCACAATGATACCAACAGAACTACTTTACAGTCCAGCATGACCAACGGAACTACCAGAGCGGCCGCCCTCCTCCCCTCACAGCACTTGAGAAGAAAGAAAGACTGCACAGAACATCTGTGGACCAGCAGTCTTGTACCTCACAGATCTGGACCTGACACGTCCCAGCTAGGAGCCTTTAAAAGATCCACAATTCATCTGTCCCTTTGACGGTTGAGCTGACTGAATTCCTTATAGGAAAATGTGTATTTTAGATTCATTTACGATAAGTGGTGAATTTATGTAATTTACCACAAATTGCATATATACAGTAGAACTCGGATTCAACGAGGTCGCTGGGCCTGGCCTAAAACCTCGTTGAATCCGAGTGTTCGTTAGCAAACATGAGGGTTTTGTGTAGATAATTACAGGCACTGAGCAAGTAATGTATAAAGAGAAGTCACAAGTAGTCACCAGTGCATGAAATGCCTGCACATTGTGAGCTGTGCAAAAAAAAAAAAAAAAGACCCGATTCGTTTAAATGCACACGCCTGTGTCATCTCGTTTGTCTACCAAAAAGTTTTGTTGTTGCGAAGAGCCTAGCATACGGCAACTTTTGATTCCATAGACCAGCGCACAATTCATTACGCAGATCTACGTCAAGACTAGGCTAGCTTATCATTGTAACATAATCAGCTGCCTAGAGAAAAAAGAAAGACTGTGACGTGTTTGTATCTGTATAGAGATCTGCGACGTTCAACGCCCGGACCGCTAGTGCCCTCCCCGACACGCACACACAGCCACACGTGTGCAGGCCGCCCATCCAACCCAGACACACACCAGAGTAGACACGTGCGCGTGCCAACAACGCATGTGTTGGTATGAAAAAAGGCCGCTGGTTGGTCGCATGCAATTGGCTAAGTGTATAATGGTTCACGATGCAGGTGCAATGGATGGTTTCCGGGAATAGATAAAGTTCGTTTTGGGAGAAAAAAGAGCAAAGCCACGTCTGTGGGGGCTGTTCACCCTGGAAGCGACCTCGTTGAATCCGAGCTCGCTGATTGAAGTGCTCGTTGAATCCGGGTTATTTTTTAAATTGATTTTAAAGAAAAATAAAAACGGGGAATCTATCTCATCTCGTTGAAACCGAGTTCCAGTGTATTATACAAAAGACTATCAAGAAATTAAAAAAATCAAATTATGTTCAAATCCGTTCAGGATTCTTCCTGGGGAAAAAAATGTAGAGGGTTCCAATTTTATCTGTGTAACCGACTTTGTCACTTTGTGTAGAGATTTGTGCCTCTATTATAACAAAGAATTTTGGGCCAGTTGGAGATTCCCAATTTTATCACACCACTTGGCAGGTCTGGTACCTTGATACTCATGCAGAAGGTGTGATACGGAATAGCCAATACAAAAGTATTTATAAGACAAATAATACATAAATAAATTTTTAAAAACATAAATCAATTATTTAACTTTGTTAATTTTTTTCTAGTAGCCTACAGGTTTAGTCTCTACCACCACAAGAAAGTCTCATTTATGACCAAGTTTGAAGATAGCACAGCACAGGGCAGTGTCAGCTAGAATACAAAGTCACAACTTAGATCAAAAGATTTACTTACAAGAAATACACACTTATATATATTTTTAAAAACCCAGGCCATCTCATCAGTTTGTACAAAGGGAAATAACTCATTATGATATCGTCCTTCACCTAGTCGTGTAGAGTCATTTCCCTTGCTATTGGGCAGTCAGGGGAATTAAACAGAGGACAGCGTTAAAATCCTGTAGTGTTACACTTCCAGCCCCAATATACATGACATAAAAGATAATATTAGTTGTGGTAGTAGTCAAAACTTAGATTTAACAATTTATTTACAAGAAATACATAACTAATTTTTCTTAAAACGCAAGAGGTTCAAGTTTGGATTTCATTCAACACACTAACAAACTACATCCAACAGCTCACATTTTACACACTTGCCTATAGACTCTCCATTCATCCTTCACACTGGTGAGTGTAGTACTGTGTTGGCCACCCAGCTCAAACCTCTCCACACAGTCTGCTCCAGTTTCAGCATGACATGTGTATTGTGGTTTGAACAGGGTGTTCACCCTTGCGCCACGATGAGGCCCAGTACTTCCAACTTCTGCAAGGGAGGGGGTGGGGAAGGGGAACTGTGGCAGTCTCAGCTGGAAATCCAACTCAGGCCAGTCTTGATTTTAGGTCTGCTGAGTGACCACGTCTTCCGGCTTCATGACAGGCTCTCCAGTGACTCGTCCTCTCTTGCCGGCCCAACGTGTCTCTCCGTCCTCTGGTGGAACGCCTGTTTTCAGGTGGACGTTTTACACAGTGAAAAGATCTAGGAAATCAATCACAACAAAAAAACATCGAAGGTGCCAAATGTTAAACAAAATCTAAAAAGGCAAAGGCAACCTAGAGTCTAAAGGCAAATTTTGTTCACTTAAATTGTCTCAAACTGGAGTTTCTTTTCTTAGAATCTTGCTTCCGAAGAAGTTTGACACTGAATTATTTCTGCATCTCAACTTTGGACAAAGTTCTGCATTTCAAAACATAGCACACAAAATAAAAAGTCACAAAATATAGCAACACTCAAACTGTTCAAAGTTTTAAGATCTATTCAACATAGCAAACAGATCTGCACTGTTTCAAAAACAAACTGTGTAACCTTCAATCCTGTACATATCTGAATCTCTTTATAAACTTGACGAAAGTGTAGTAGACGGCCAAAAAGTGCAAGGTATGAAACTGGCAGGGAGGAGAACGATGACAAAAATCACTGCGCTGTCTTAAACCTTCAGCTTTGTGCTCAGACTGAGGTCTCTACTCTGTGCTCTCAGATGTTTTTCCTTCCAGTCGTCTGAACGCTGCACCGGCTCTAGCAACCGTTACTGATCTCTGTGTCTGTATTGGCTGTTTGAGACTATCTGCAATCACAGTTGGTGAATTTTTCTACAGCATTTGACTCTCTCTGACATGAGCAAAATATGAGACCGCAGGATCTGGAGAGGTACACTTATGCAAATTTTATACGAAGCTCTCCGAGAGGTGGTTACAACATTATTTTCATCTCTTTTGGTATTTAATGTCAGTCCAAAGTTACCACAGGTGCTGGAGAAACAGGTAAGCTGATGTTGGCAAAGAGGTGTTCTCTTGTGTTTTGGAGCTCAGAGCACAGTCGTAAGCAAACAGAAGATACCTGATGATAATTTTGAGTACTTTGCCAACAGGCGCAGCTATGAGATGACTGAGCATGAAATAAGCAAACAACTGTTGAAATGAAGCTTGTCTACTTTACTGGTCGCTGCCAACATGGAAGCAAAATAATTTTTTAATCTATAATTTTGTCCCGTGCCCGTTCCTAGCATAGATCTAGAATCTATTATTATAAGAACGCCATCATGAATAATAATCAGTACAACCAGGGGAAGAAAGTTAGTAGGTACACAGTACTAAGAACAAAATAACAGTAAACACAACGCAAACAACACCTTACAAATGCTAGACAACACAAAATCGCAAACACACAGAACTCGAACTACGACAGTACCATAACATTATTGTTAGCTTAAAGTATTTTATATCCTAACATCCTCTGCTCCCAAAGAGTCACGAGGCGGGCACTTTCCCACATTCCCACTCCCTAGTGGAGCAATCCAAATTTAGTTAATCGTCACCAGACAAAAAAATAGGCCAAAATATGTGCGCTCAGTCTCATCTACTGGTGACTATGTTAATGGGGATCTACTCTAGGGGCATGGACCATGGAAAACAACAACACACACACATATATATATATATATATACACATTTGTCTCTACACTATGGCCAGCCAAGTAAACCAAAAATCTCTATCATCAAGCCTTTACACAAAATTTAAAACTGTCATCATTTGAAACGAAAAAGATCGGCCCACTACCCTACCCCGTCACACCAAATACAGGCATTCTGGATTCCCTTGCCTTCCAAAACTGAAACCCAATATGAAAGGTCAAAGGTCAGTTCCCCCTTGACCCCTGAACTGTCATATTTGATAACAATATCAGAATTTCAGCCACAACAGCCCACATTCTTAAAACTAGAACACCTTTTTCAAATCAACTACTCAAAAAAATACAAAAATATTCAATTTCATGTGGCCCGTAGATGTGTTCCACCCTTTTCCCTCAACTCCTTCAAAAACTGCCCTGTCCCAAAAATGAGCTGCCGCTATCGTTGTTACCTGGCTCTCTGAGACTAACGTCTTCGACTTCACCGACTATGAGGGATTGAGCGTCATTTCCCCTTTGACACCCAACCCCTCCTACCCAGTTTCCTCTTCAGACTGAATAGCCCCACCACCCCATGCCTTTCAAAGCACCAGCCTCACAAACAAGCTTATAAATTAAATAAGAAAACTAAAAAACAACACAACTCCCACTGTTAAATCTATCTCAGCTTTCCTCATTATCAATGGAAGGACTTCTGAAACGAGTGACCACCTCAACAAACACAACAAAGAAGAGACCAACCCCTAACCCTACTCCCACCCTAGCCGTCTATTCTACTACTCTGTCTCATACTTGTGGTCGTTTGTTACGGATATCCTCCCTTATCAATTCCTACAGCTGACTTTTTCTCCCTCCTCTTCCCCTAAAAATAGTAATTGTCTTTTTCCGTTGCTACAACTAATAAAACTGATGATCAGCGATGAAACACCTACTTGACTGGCTATAATATATGACAAGAGACAAACAAAGGGTCGGTGTTAGCGGGTTGTAAAGAAGGTGAATCCTATTGAGACTGGCGCACCTCCTACCACAAATTACCGGTTATACTATATATGGCGTCTTACCTTTATCTAATGAATTATAAACTCAAACATTTACCTATTTAAAAATGATGAACACAGTAACTTAACAACACACTCATCCACACTTTCTACAACAAAAACAGAAAAAAATGTCTGCAGGTTCCAATCCAAGTCATGGACAAGCCAATTCCCTGAGAGAGAGAGAGGGAGAGAGATAGAGAGAGAGAGAGAGAGAGAGAGAGAGGGGGGGGGAGAGAGTAGAGAGAGGAGGAAGGAGGGGAAAGGGGGAGGAGAGAGAGACACAGAGAGAGAGAGAGAGAGGAAGAGCGCGAGCGAGAGAGAGGGAGAGAGAGAGAGAGAGAGAGAGAGAGAGAGAGAGAGAGAGAGAGAGAGAGAGAGAGAGAGAGATCCCCACAAAAACCATTAAAAGTGAACAGTCTGACTCTGGACTTCAGACATGCATGTTAATACACTAGATCTAGATCTAGATCTAGATGGGCAAAAGTCAAAAATACAATCCTAAAACCATACACACACATCGCTAGAATAGAATAAAACTTAAACAACACACGGACCCAGACAAACACACACTTGCCACACAGACTACAATACAGTACAGAAGTCCATCACTCAGACTCAGTGATCTTATCATTTAGCCACCATCTTGTCCTATCCCTTCATCGGTTTCCTCCACAGAACATCATAGAGAACTATCACCTCTCCACTCCTAGGTCCACTAATCCACCTCACCTCTCTTCCAGCCACCCGCCTCAACCAGTCCCTGTACCATTCCTGCCCTCCAGCGGCCAATCTATTGACAACTGGGTCACCTTGATTATCTCTAGCTTTATCTACCTCAATCAAATACCGGTTTCCTTCACAATCCACACCGACTAAGTAAGTGTCCCTTCTCACCTCTAATCCACAGAACATGTACTCTCCTTCCAGGCCATAGAACTGGCCTTCCTCCAAGTCAAGACGCTCACCTAGACGAAGTAGCGATTCAGCGGTGAAAAGAGACGAAGAATTCCCCATGGCGGCGGCAAAGACAAAGAGATCGAGAGGGCAGGACTCTTCTCCTTCAGCTCAGGAACGAATGGATCTCTGGAAGACAAAGACACTAGATCTAAAGATCGACGTGAAATCTTCAGAAAAGCGACTCGACAGCCAAACAATAGTTCTGGGTAACTTGCAAATCGTCTCAAACCAAATGCAGTGCGTCAATACACTTCAAACATCAGACAGCTTTTGCAACTCGCAACCAAGAGCAAAATGGCGACCAAAATGGCGACTGACTAGGCCTACATCCGCTCAAAGATTTTTCCAACAATTCCTTAGTAAAATATACCGGAAGTTCGTAGAATGGGGAATAGCGGATGTACCCCATGAAAGAGGCAAAAAACATTGTTCACAAAATAATGTCCTTCACACAAACGCGCAAAATAATTTAAATCTTTTTTAGAATACTTTTTAAAAGTTTTACGGCACTTGCACCACAATAAGGGCGATAACATAAAGAAAGCCGAAACTTAAGCGGCTGAAGATCGACTCGGACAGGCGCCAGTAGGTGTCTGCTTGACTTTGACTCCACATAGAGAGCGCCTATTGCCGATCCCTTTAAGCTCGCGTTGCATTGATCTACTGTTGTCTAGTCTGCCTACAACTACCGTATCTAGAATCTAGTTCTAGGTCTTGAGTGATTACAAATTTACAAGAATGGACTCGTCATCTGAGAGGGGGAGGGGGAGAGGAGGAGAGGGGGGAGAGGGGGAGAGAGGGGGAAAGAGAGAGAGGAAGAGAGAGAGGGGGAGAGGGAGGGAGGGAGGGAGAAGGTGAGAGGGAGGGAGAGGGTGAGAGGGAGGGAGAGGGAGGGAGAGAAAGGGAGGGAGAGAGAGAGGAGTGTCCGGTAGAATGTCATATAAAATTGCAATATTATGTCATAAATGTGTCAATAACAAAGCTCTCTCATATCTTAGTGATCGCATCCAGATGTATGTTCCATCTAGATCACTAAGATCAGGCGATCAGTATCTTTTAAGAGTTCCTTGAAAAGGGGGTAAAAAATTAGCTGAAAGATCGTTCGCCCTCCTTGCTCCGTCAGATTGGAACTCTCTTCCCCAACCCTTGAGACATACAACATCTGAGTCTAAATTTTTAAAAATCTTTAAAGACACATTTAAAGACATCTTTTTTTGTCTGTAGATTCAGGTTCAATACAATGTTATGTAAATGAATATGTATCCAGTTATGTATTTTGTGAATTGCATTGTGTAGATTATATGCTCATTTCGTGACGATGTGTAAGCGTGCGCGTGTGATAAGCAAGTAGATGCGTGTGTGCGTGTGTGTGTGTGTGTGTGTGTGTGTGTGTGTGTGTGTGTGTGTGTGTGTGTTTGGCGTACATGTGTGTGCACATGTGTGCGTGTTATGTGTTCATGAGTGTGTATGTCTGTGTGTTTGTGTGTGTGTATGTGTGTATGTGTGTGTGTTTGTGTGTGTTTGTGTGTGTGTATGAGTGGGTGTATTTTTGTGTTTGTGTCGCGTGCGTGAATATTGTTCGTACATGTATTTTTATGTAAAGCGCCTAGAGCTGTGTTTACACGGGAGTGGGCGCTATAGAAATGATCTTCATTATTATTATTATTATTATTATTATTATTATTATTATTATTATTATTATTATTGTAAATCGACATCCATTTTGACAAGACACGACACAGCCAGATAAGCAGATCTCTAGACGCACAACGAAAAAACTACACAGGCTTCGTCTCTTCAAAATCACACTCTATTGACACAGTAAAGCCGAGATATCTAGATCTAGAAAAAAAAAATTAATTACACCACAACACAGCTGGTATTCATGAAGCATAATATTTTTTGGGGGGAAACACGAATTTTCTTAAATATTGCTTAAAATGCAATTCTGCCCGGTGACCACCCTATTTTGACGATGCTGATTTAAAAAATGTAATTAGTTTTTGTCTACCGTGAAGCACCAGCTCTGAAATGACCATTTAGAATTGTCCCCAGTCCAGTCGGGTGACATCACACAAACCGCTGAACCCGAGTTGGCGACGGCGAGACAGCGAGACGGTATTGGGAGTTCGCGACCTCGGTGCTTTCTTGTCGTACCTCCATTTTTAATAACAGTGAAAACAGTTCATAACAAAATGTGAGTTAAAGAAGAAGTCTCATTTTCACTGTTAAAAAATGGAAATACGACAAGAAAGCACTACGGTGGTGAGTTGACAGCGAGACGCCCTTCCCAGTTTTTCGGCGTAATAAGAATGTAGTTTGGATTCCGATAAAGCCGACAACTCCGATCCGAGTTTAAAGCCGCCTGCAGTCGGCCAGCTCTATGTGGGGCAAGTTGGAAATCATAAGAGAATTTTTATACCTATCGGCGCTTACTGAGTCAGTCTCCGAAATCGGCGTTCTCTATGTTTTCGCCCTAAGGTCATATTTTAAGTGCCGAAGATTAGAGGTGTTACAAGAAAGTAATAAATAAAAACAAAACAAAAAAAAAAGGAGGGGAGATAAAGACGATAGATATTTGATACTGATAGGAAAGAAGAAGCAAACCACACTAGAGCACCCGCCAACCACCCACTTAAATCTGTTGTTTGTTTTTTTAATAAAGTTGAGTCAACTACATGTATACAGATCTATTTACCTAACATTGTTATTTTCCTTATTAATTATAGTTATAAGCAAGCTATGCTATTATGTTCAAAATCGTAGATCTATACAATCATGTAGGCTAGGCCTACCCTGTCCTCAGAGGCGAAGCGTCTATATAATCAAATAATCACTGCTTCCCTTCCTAATTTTGAAACATTGTCGCAGTCAAATTCACCCATAGACGTAAACCTCATAAATTAAAAAAAGACGTTCATAATCACCAATGAACAATAGAATATGCCTAACCTTCAAAACCGTTTCGTTGCCACATAAATAGCCTGTTCGCCCCTATCGGGCCACTCCATAAGCAGTCACAAGCTTTGATTTAAAAGTAAGCTTAAAGTGAGGCCGGAAGAGTCTACCAATAGAGTTGAAGGGAACATGGGCATAGCAGTCAAAACTGTTTACAAAGTCAAAACTGAACAACAAAGAATAACACCAGCAACAAACCAAAAACAAAACGAAACGACAACACTGAAGATAACAGACAAATCAACAAGTACATTTTTATATTTTTTCCAAGAACACACGCACAAATCAGCATTTTCATTTTTTGCCCATCCTCACCACGATACAGACCACTGTCTGTGGTGTTGTGGGTAAGCCAATTGTCCTCGCATGTTGGAGACCTGAGTTCAATTCTCGGGTGGGGAGGATTTTTTCAATCTAGTATCTTGGTCTTTCTGCTGGGAGAAATATCATTGAGCGCATGTATAATATATGTGTAGATAGATGGTTCTATATATATGTGTAGATAGATGGTTCTATATATGTGTAGATAGATGGTTCTATATGTGTAGATAGCCCGCCTCCAAAATAATCTATCACATGTCTCGATGCAAGTGTTCAACAGACCCTACATTTTTTTTATTATTGAAGGGCCACATTACTTACCCTTACACTTACAGATTTAAAAAAAAATGAAATATTTATTATAAAAAATTACCTGAAAAAAAAAGCTGGTAATACTACACATACGTGATGTTGACAAAATGTTGCAATATGGTTGTATGGTAAGTACATGTATTGTAAGGCGACATTATTCAAAATTTGAACCCTATTATTACTAATTAGTCGAAAAATGAAGAAACTTTAGTTTCTTTTGTAATAACATCTTACCTAATGAGGCAACTTACATATATTCCCTACAAATTGTGTGGAAAAAGTAACCTTCACATAATAATTTTCTTCTACTTCTTTTCTAGGTTGCCATAGATAGAGGGATGATGGTCCT
>NW_004797644.1:121000-122580 GCF_000002075.1 Aplysia californica | reverse complement strand
AGTTTTAGAAAAAGTTTTACGGCACTTGCAACACAATAAGGTCATATAGAGCCGAAGAACAGATGTGTTACAAGAGAGTAACATACATACAAATGAAGGAGAGATACGGACGATAGGTATTTGATAGGAAAGAAGGAGCAGAGCACCCGCCAACCACGAACAGTAAAAGTAAGAAAACAAAATAGTCGGAAGAAACAAGTATGATGCTTTCATGTACGCTAGGCTAAGATGACATGGATCAGACCATGGCAATGTGTTCGTGATTCCTCGATTGTCTTGAAAAGCGGGCTTATTTCCTCAATGACATTTGGTTTATGGCAAAGTCCATGTTCAACCTTCGAGGTATATATATGTTAACTCCAAAACTGCTGTCTCTTGGGCACCCCACTCTCTATCATCTCTAGAAACAATTTCATACTGGATATGTAGGCCTACAGTGTATGAGGCTTTAAACACTCATGGTATAGCGGTTTTATGGTGAACTTCGCATTTATTTATGGTTAGGCCTACTTTTTTCTTTAAAAAGCCTTTTCTGTTTTAAAAATAAGTTTCTTCATCATGGACTTTATGTCAAACAAATTCCTTTTGAATGAATTATGTCTGTTCCAAATTACAGCATTCTAGAACAATTCTTGTGTCAGATATTCAGAAAAAAAGTTGTAAAGTTTTTTGTTGTTGATTACCCTATTTATTATGTATACATGTATACATGATGTGTTATGAAATATTTTCTTGTGAAATCCACGCAACTGTCCTTCGAGCTAAAATATGCTCACAAGTGACTGTTTACACAGAGATTTTGTACAGAAATAAATCTACATAATGAAAATTTCACTGCTTCTGTTTGAGTTTGAATTTCAGTTAGAGTTGGGATTTTAAAAAAAAATAGTATTAGCAAAATGTTTACAGCACTTGCAACCCAATTATGTAATAAGTGCCAAAGATAAGAGGTGTTACGAGAGAGTAACAAGGACGATGGATGTTGGATACATGTAGAAAAGAAGGAGCAAACCTCACCAAAGCACCCACCTACCACCCATGTCCATCTTGAAATTCTCCATAAACAACACAGAATCTTACTCCCTACATAAGCGAACTTGTTGCTGCCAAACATCCTGCCAAAACTGACAAATTACTTGACGTTAGAGCGAAAATTGGGATGGTTTGATTTGTGTTTATCTTAACGGTTGTCTGTATCAATTCATTGTTGTTTTTTTTAAAAAGGGTTTGGCTTCCCGCTGCTCTTACTTTACTTTTATTTTACTTTTATAAATCCGCCGCTTATACCCTTTTAGGAGTCGCGGGAAGAAAGAGACGTCTCTCTGTCGCCAGCCGGAGAGATAGGGTCCGGGGGGTGCCGTGGGTGGTTAATGTTTCCCTGACTCCATCTATCCTGGTCTTTCTCGGTCGCCCTCTAGCCATGTTGCCATTGAATTTTTTTAAAATGTAGGCACGTTGTGCTGGATGGTGAGTTGGTAGATCTAATCGTAGGTAGGAGATGTCCGCTGATCAATGAGTGTTATTCAGTTCCGCCCGCAACCTTCAGTGTGATCTCAGTCTGAGTTTGACTCCCCCCCCCC
>NW_004797644.1:117499-120799 GCF_000002075.1 Aplysia californica | reverse complement strand
GTGCATTGGCTCCTGTAAGAAAGGTGTAAGAAAGGGGGGTGGGGGTCTTGAACTAATGTAATATTACACTTTTGTGAGGTGAAAAAATATTTTTGACATAATGATGAACTCTGCATTGTTGATGATAACTAATTTCACTTTTTTTCTGCATAAATGATCAGTAATAACAGAGATACAGTGGAATCCTGATAAAGTCAACTTGCTTAAAGTCAACTCTTGCTTACAGTGAACACCTCACTGTAGTCCCGTTTCTTACCTTCTTTGTTTAAGTAATTGTGTTTCTGATACAGTCAACCGCTTGAGTGTCAACCTTGCGTATAGTCAACGATTTGGTGCTAAATCCTAAGATGAATTCATCCAAGAAGAGATATTTCGCCTGAGCTGGTGGTGTACACAGCTCCAATTACTTTGTTCTTTCATTATCTCTTGTTTTGGTAACACCTTCAGAATTATACTCCCTGAAATTGAGATTACATCTTGTTTATTACCAGGTACTTTGTAATTTTGTAGCTGTCATCTTCAATTTTCAATGGCCAGCTGTACAATGGATCAAAATAAAAGTCAACCTTGCTCAAAGTCAACACTTTTTTTCTGTCCGGGGTGTTGACTTTATCATAATTCCACTGTAACTTGGGTTTTTTTTTTAATAAAGCGCTTTTGTCATAGACATGAGTCTGAATTTTTTCCTTTTTATTTGTAAGAAAGAATGTGTGTGCAATATTTTCTTTAAATGATTTACTCTAATTGTGAGGCAGCGTGGTGAAATCAGGCGCTCGTCAAAATAATGAAAGTTAAAAAAACTGACATTTTCCCGCAGGTTTGGGAACTTTTATTGAATTTTTTTTCGCGCTAAACAACTTTTACGTCCATACTGAAACACGTTCATTACATGCACAACATTTGTGATTTTTCAGTTTTAAAGGCTCTCAAGCTATTGAAGTTATCAAACTTTGGCGGCCGTTTTCTCACTAAATTTACCTCTGAAATCAGGTGACCCCACCTCCTTCAACCACAAATATTTCGACTTCTATTCAGCATAGATGAATATTGTTTTCATCAAAAGGAAGGCAAATGGACAGACTTTAAGATGATATCAATAACTCTGTATGCCTCAAAATCAAAACTGAAGAGCGCCTGATCCTACTATGTCGTGACACCTATTATTTTTTAGTCCATATTATATTATTATTGTGTATGCATGTTTTTCATGAATATTACGCAAAGCGCATAGAGCAATGATTGTTTTATGGATTTGCGCGATATAAATGTCATATTATTTTTATCATTATAAGCGACAATGTAATATTACGGGGGGGGGGGGGGGGGGGGGGGGGGGGGAAAGGGCAAATTGAAAAAAAGGGTAAGAAAGGTGGGGGGGGGGGGGTCAAAAAGTCCTAAAAAAGGTGTGTAAGATTATATTTGAACAGCCCCCCCCCCCCCAAAATTTTGGTTTTTTTTCTGGGCCCCCGCCTGACCTCAGTTAAAACAAGAAAAAAAGGAATCTTCTCAAATCTTTGCATACGGGTCTAAAAGTCGGATGACCAACAAAATCTAAAAGCCCATTCATAAAAGTCACAGCAACTGCAAATTAAGGATCCAACACGTTTTCTTTGAGGTAAAAAAAAAAAAACCTTTAGAGGGGATTTACAGTTACAGCGTACACCTGATACATTTAAAAGTTAACATTTGTAACATATTCCTAAACACCACATTTCAACATTCGCCAAAGAAAGACGATTCAAGAGATGGGGTGAGTAATTTTCGAGACTCAAGTGGAGCTCGTGGAGTCTATGTCTAGACAGCCGTGAGATGAAATCGACAAGCTTGACGTTGATATGTGGGGGCAGGGTAGTGTCGCCAAAGATTCTCTATTGGTATAGGCCTAGACCGGACAACACCAAATGGACAACTTGTCGACCTCACGACACAGAAACTAAGTGGCGAATTGTCCTGATTTTGTGCATGTACTTTTGAATTTAAAAAAAACCCTTTAAAATCTTAATGTTCGTGCGCAGGCGACAAATATAAACAGGTGTTTTCTATATAATAATAATAATAATAATAATAATAATAATAATAATAATAATAATAATAATAATAATAATAATAATAATAATAATAATAAATAGCATTTGTATAGCGCACATCCCCGCTCAACAGCAGGCTCTATGCACTTTAAATATTATTACCTCAGCAGACCATAGAACACTCCGAAACATTCTCAGCTTCCCGGGACGCATACAGTGCAAGCAGCTTATTAAGCGCTCAAACACTAACAAACTGACAAGATCTTTCGCTGTCTATAGCCGGGTACCCATTCCCACGTGGGTGAAGTGAGGAAAATTCGTGTAAAGTGCCTTTCCCAAGGACACAACGTCGGGTCCCTGACGGGATTCGAACCCACGACCTTACGGTTGCGAGTCCAAGAGCCTAACCACTGGGCCACCGACGCCATTAGTATTTGATTACTGTCTGCGCAGGAATTTTTTTATTCAACCAAGTACGGTAGTTAAGTGTTAGTTTTTTTGTTTGTTTAAATCTATTTTCCTTTTTTTTTTTTTTAACCTGACTGCATGGGCCGCAAGACTGAGTTGTTTTCAGTTCAGTGGTTTGTGGGTGACAGTGAATTTCTTTCATATCATCCGTCGTTGAGACCGCATGCGTTTCAATTTGCAGTCGCTTTTTCATTAATCACCATGTAGAGATTACTTAGTTTACAACCCCCCCCCCCAAAAAAAAAAACCAGGAAAAAAAAACGTTGACTTTAAACTACTGAACTATTTCTAAAAAAAAGTTGATTCAGGCAACAGATCCCGAAAAAAGGACAAGGCATATATATATGTAAAAAACAAAACAAAAAAAAGGGGGGGGGGGGGGCTCTGCCTGTGGACCTGCATGGGGGGGGGGGGGGGGGGGGGGGGCCCAATTTTTTTCCCAAAAAGTTTTAAATATTGAGCCCTTGTGCCCCCCCTTTTTTTTGGGTTTCGCAGAGTTTGAAGTTTACCCCCCCCCCCCCCCCCCCCCGCTGATCTTTGTTCATTTGTTTAGGAGCGAAGTAGGGTGAGAAGAAAAGGGAATTGTATAGTGTTTTTGCACGAAAAGGGTGAGGGGAGTGGCAGAAAGGTTTGGGAGAGGAAACGTATGAAAGGCAAAAAGCGGAAGGACCCTAAAAGGGAAGGATAGTTGGTTTTATAATAGAGAAGAAGAAGGAAGAATATAGGAGAATCCAACATATTGACAAGGGAGCGAGCTAAGGAGGGGGATAGAGAGGGAAAGGGGAGGTATGGGGGAACAGAAAAG
>NW_004797644.1:88373-117399 GCF_000002075.1 Aplysia californica | reverse complement strand
CCCCCAACACACACACCACACACCCTCTGAAATTCCTGGCTTAGCCCCAGCAACGACACCCTGTATTGTTTATGGTTTTAGCGTAGCACCGTGTTTGCCATAAAAAGTTTGCGGGGTTGAGTTTAACGAGCAATTAATTAGCCTACTATTATATAGACAACACCTCTTTATTATTGTCGCATATGCACAAAAAATCGAGATTTTTAAATGTCTTTTAGAATTCAGCGGTGCACGCAAAAAATCAGAGAGATTTGCCACTTAGATTCGGTGTGATGAGCTCGAAAAGTTATCCATTTGGTGATGTCCGGACAAAAGTTGAGAATCTTTGGTGTCACTCTAAAAAATGAGCAATTTGTAAGTTATTGTAAGTCATTTATTTTAGTTGTTCTGTGTATGCATCTAAAAAGTGGTTTTTAATAAACGGCCAAAAGAGAAAAACTTTTATATATTAAATTACTGGATCAAGTTTTTTTTTAAAGATCTTTTTTTTTTGGGGTGTCACTGGACTACAGAAGTGCCATAGAAAGTTTCATGGGCATATAAATGTAAATTAATTAGTAAATGAGCTAGGATTTGTTTTACTGGGGCCAGACGAAAGTTAAAAAAAGATAAGAAATAAATTGGTCTGTCCGTGCGACGGATAAACGCGGATCTTTCTTTTGAATCGTATTCCTATGTAACAGAACACGACTATTTAAAGGGAGACGACCTCTCTCCCCTTACGTGACCATGTTGAGTTACTCCCCCCTTCCTCCCTCTGCGGCCCCCTTGCGTATTTAAATTTTTTTTTTTTTTTTTTTTTTTTTTTACATATTATGTATTTTGCGCAGTGATTAATCATTACGTTGGTTGTTCTTACTTTTTTATGTACCGAGGATTCAGTGCATTTTTAAAGTAAGAATTAGGACCAGGTCATATATAAGTCGCGAAGATTAGAGGTGTCACAAGATAGTAATAAACAAAAAAGAGTAAGATAGATGCTCCATGGGAAAGGAGCAAACCACATCAGAGCACCTGCGAACCACCTACATGTTATGTTGTAGTAAGTGTTTTACAGCACTTGCAACACAATAAGGTCATATAAGTGCCAAAGATTAGAGGTGTTACAAGTGTAACAAACACAAAAAAGGAGGAGTGATTTGGACGATAGAAGGAGCAAACACCAGAGCACCCGCCAACCACCCACACAAACATGTTCTTGTTAGATAGGTAAGTAAGAGCAAACCACACTACAGCACCTGCCAACCACCCACAACTGTAGCATTGAACAATAATAAACAATTGGTAGCTATCCAGTTTGCGCTCAGCATTTTCTCACTTATCCAGCCCTATGACTTGATGTTTTAGTTTTAGTAGAGGTTTTACGGCGCTCGCAACGGCGGAAGGTCATACGAGCGCCAAAAGATTAGAGGTGTTACAAGAGAGTAACAAACATAAAAAAAGAAGAAGGCCAGATAACAGGACGATGGATGTCTCATAAGAAAGAAGAAGCAAACCACACCAGAGCACCCGCCAACCACCCACTAAGACTTGATGACACTTGTTTTAACACGCAGCTAGTTATTCTTGGTCTATCTCTGCTGCTTTCACTCACCCTACACAGTTCTCTAGGTAGAAATAATTCACAGAGTTGTAAAGTAAACTAAAGAACACTGACACAAGAGTGGACATTTAATATAGAAGTAAAGTTATTCCTGCACCATATAGTACTTCTACTCTAGGAAAATGTAAGACAGACAGACAGAAACAACAGAGGGAAAATAAAGAAGTAGAACATACCAGAGGCGCCTTCCAGCCACCCTCTAATTCACACATGCACACAAAAACATATGAACAAACTAATACCGACCAACTTTTGATCACTGTACATGGGTAACTTACATCATTTTATTTCAAATATGACAGTTTTTAGATTACAGTGATGAATCCATTCAATCATGACATATCAGACAGTAGTAGAAGCAGTAGTAGTAGCAGTTGTAGTTGTAGTAGTAGTAGTAGTAGTAGTCAAAGGAGTAGTAGTACTAAGAATGTCGATCTCTGCAAAATGAAGGAGAAAAGGAAGAAAAACGATGACGGGGGTGACAATGACGACGACAATGACGATGATAATGATGAATAACAAGTCATGAAGACAAAGGATCTGAACTGGGGCACAATACAGCCACGACATGAGCAGAGGGAATGATGACCGAGGAACTGTACAAAGACCAGGATCGAGGCCTCTAGAGAGAGACACCCGTCGTGAAATGATGACCACAATTTCATTTCTAATTTAAAAAAACAACAACAACCGAATAACAACAACACATTCCAGATAATCATGATCACAGGGAAGGTAGAGTGAATTCTTTCCACTACAAAACTGTCTCCGTTCTCAACTTTATGGGAGAGTCCAAAGTTTTCTACTTTAAAAAAAAAGAAGGCAGAAACTCTTCTCTTTCCTAGAACGGACGCGGAATCAGTGCAATATGAAGACTTCCTGTCTCAAGCTATGTATACACACACTTCACTCATTTTTTAAAGCAATCAGTCTCAAAAAAGAAAGGAAAAAAAAAGGGGAGGGGGCTATCAGGCCAAAATTCCAATCTGCATGCTGCAACTGCAATCATTGCAAGAAAACTTTGGACTCTACAGAAAACAGAGAAGGTCCAGACAGGCAGACAGACAGACAGACTGGCAATGTCACGGCAATCTCTCAAAACTCTCATTCAGACACACTGGCCTAGGACATGAACACCGGCGAGGCTTGATGATCATATTTGTAAGTGTGTAGGGTTTTTTTCCATTCCCTATCGACACAATTTACATCATTTAGGAGGCGGGCTTCTGACTCTGCTTGTCAGGGCCAACCCGGGAAGCAAGAGGACACAACATCCCAGCAGACAGAACAAAAGTAAAAATTTTTTTAAAGCAAAAAAACAAACAAAACAACTTTTCACTTGGAAGTTGAACTCGCACTTTCTGCCTGCTATTAAGAAAAGCCTACCTGCTACACCAGGAAACATTACCACACACTTCATCCCAACACACACACACACACTTCATCCCAACACACACACACACACTTCATCCCAACACACACACACACTTCATCCCAACACACACACACACACACACACTTCATCCCAACACACACACACACACTTCATCCCAACACACACACACACACACACACACACACACACACACACACACACACACACACACACACAGACCACCACAAGCCTCTCGGAAACAACACCTTTCTCTTCCATCCATCAATTCTTTTTTTCTCATCTTCCCTAGAGGACAAACATCCAAACCAGCTGCCCACAGCTCCCATCCCAAGCTCTCCCGCCCATCCACTGTCCAGACACATTTTGGTTTCGCCATAACCGGGAAATGTAAGACATCGTTTCCTACAACAGCAACAACAATAGAATTCTGTCCATAACAAACAAACATGATGTGTCAGCTTGTTGTCCCCAACAAATACATGTCAGAGAAAAACACATCAAAACATGAGTTCGGGGAAACACAATTATTTACACAAAGTATGGGGGCGGGGGGTGATAGAATGTCAGGTGACTTCTCACTCCGTCCTTTTCTCCTGCACAGTAAAAGACAAGAGGAAATATCTTTCTTTTAAAATCCTCTCCCAGACCCTAATGTGAATTTGTCTTACTTTACACCCCTTCGAAACAACTACAACAGTTTTAACCAAATTTAAGTCTGCTTCACTGCCACAATCCTGTGAGAGCCAACGTAGGCTGAGTGGGAAATCTGCAGTCCAGCAGACATATAGAGATACTCGATCTGGAAAAAAACTTCCCTGGTCAGGAAAGGAACTCGTCTTTTGCATAGACGGAGAGCCGACTGCTATGCCACAGACACTGGCTGTTTCCATTTACAAATAAACAAAACTTCAGCAGAGAAAGAGATCATGGTGCAATCATTGCCGTCAAAGTTTTGCATGACCTAGAGAGAAAAAACTGCAGATAGAGAAAAAAAAAGATTTGATTCTAGTGACACAACTGAGGCTTCCGCCGACCTTGCCTGTCAAGGCCAAACAAGGCAGAAAGGGAGGGATGCGACATCCTAACCGAAGGACCGTGAGAAAGGGAGGGATGCGACATCCTAACCGAAGGACCGTGATACTCGATAAAAATCTCTACCCACTCAGGAATCGGCCTCAGGTCTCAGGCTGCGTGCCACAGAGAAGCGCCAAACCAGCGTATGCCAGTACAATAGAGGGAAGGTTTTCAAAAATGATGAAGGAGAAGAGGAAGAAATACCTCCACAAAAAGTGATGAAAAAAAGAGAGACTGATCTTCATAAAGATGAAGTCACAGTCAAATGATACCAGGACATGCGTGTTGAGGGGCAATGGGTCATCGTTGATCAATAAAGAAATATCACACGAACACATGCATAAGAGCGAGCACGCACATACACACACATTTGCATCAACATGGACATAATTGAAGTTGTAAAAACCGTGAGCTGCACATCCACCGGAGAGTATAATACAAGAACCAACAACAACAAAAGACAAGACAAAGCAAAACAAAACAATCAACCCATGGCACAAAGACTGCCCCCCCCCAACAACAAACAAACAAACAACAACAACAAAAACACTAAACAAACCAACAGAAAATCATTTTTGAAAATGTCCCGAAGAAGCAGAAACGTAACCCTTCCAGCCCCATGTGCGTACATTTTCAGAAAGCGCCTGTACCTCCCACCGTCCAAAGAGTTTCGGGGGTACCGAATTTGCGCATTTTTCAAAATCAGCCAACCTAATTTAGTTTTAATTTTCATAATATTCTATCTTTTACCCTTACAAATTGATATTATTATCTAAACCTCATTTACAAAGACGCTGCTTCACTTTTTAGAATGCATGCCTCTTTTTCTGAAATACTGCTTTGTATTGACTGGGGCTGGGGTTAGGGAGCGCACAAAAATGGTTGGGGCTGGAAGGGTCAACAATTGATGATAAACTTCAATACGAAACTGACCACAAGATCAAGTCAGTATACCAGACACAGCAGGCCAACCTGAAAGGTTAAAAAAACAAAACAAAAAAACCCCAAAAAACAAAAGAACAAAAAAAACAACCCCAAAGCGAAAGTTTAAAAAAAAAAAAGAAAAAAAAGAAAAAAAAGAAAAAAAAGAAAAAAAGAGACTTACTAAATCATCAAGCGATGAACCAAAAAAATAAGGTCTAAATTTCAGCTCACACAAACAAAAAACAAATATGCACAAACATCGACTCCTCCTCAGAGTAGTAAGACTCCGTTATACAATACACTACTTTTCAAAATGGCGTACAAACAGAGTCTTACACTTTCAAGCGGTCGATGCAAACACATACCATCCCGTCCACGTCTCCAACAAACACAAACAAACATAAGATATTCTACATACAGGTAGGACTCTCTCTCTCTCACACACACACACAGTTCCCACGGTGGATAAAAAGGCACGCTTGATTAATTTACTGGTATGCCACACACTACAACAACACAAGTAAGTCAACACATGTAATAAATAATGGCATCATCATACAAAAATAAAGAGGTAACAAAATCCTATCAAACTTGAGTTCCTTGAGAAAAAAAACATGCTGGAGAACACAAAGTTCTGTTACTGAATGAACAAACGAAAATGAAACATTTATTATAACAAAAAACACTACATGATTAAAAACAAAAACAGATAGAGCGAGTAGGGGGGGGGAGAAGAGAGAGAGAGAGAGAGAGAGAGAGAGAGAGAGAGAGAGAGAGAGAGAGAGAGAGAGAGAGAGAGAGAGAGAGAGAGAGAGAGGGAGGAGTAAGGGATAGACGGATAGACAGACAGAGAAATGAAGAAGCCAGACAGCTGGGAGGAAAGAGAGACATTATAATAGAAGAGAACACTAAAATGCCCTATATATTCATTTAGCCCTGATCAGATAATCAATCATTGTAATATAATAGAATCATAACAGACACAGACACATAGACAGACTGAATGTCACTCTACAACACATGGATGTGATCAAGGAGAGTCCTATGGCAGAACCTATTGACACTCTGCAAAGAGAATCGAACCAAACCCTTCGGGCACAGTAGTGAAGCACTGTCCACACTACAAAGTGACAGAGAATCGAACTCTATATCCTCTTGGCAGAGCAGTGAACCACTCTACATACACATACTACACAGCTGCCAAGCTGGCTGGCTAGCTACAAGTCAACATGGCACCTTCTGAACACACAGGCAACACAGCAACAAGCACACCAACACACGCACAACAAGCACACCATAATAGGCTGTGTCACATACACACACCCAACAGCACACATATACTATCACAACACACCCATGTTTATCCAAAGGACAAGAGTACTATTACAACACACCACCTGTGTTCACCCAAATGACAACACATGTGTTATCTATCACAACACATCTGTGTTCATCCAAAAGACCGCAAGGATGGTATGGCAACACACCTCTGTGACAATATATGTGTGCTATAACTGCACATCTGTGGCACCCAAACAAGAACATGTGTAAAAAAACAACAGACCTGCCTTAACAACTACTGGGAAAATGCAGCAGAAGTCCAAGCAGGATGCAGAAACGCAGTCAATCCAAACAGACAGACAGACACCCACACACACACACACACACCCCAACACAGGGCACAGCCACACATCAGAATTAACAAGAAACACACATCAGAACAGCACAGCAACCACACTACTACTCAGCACTTTTTTTGTGCAGTAATCAAATATATTACAGACGTTAATATATACATACATACACCATGGGATATTATATATTTATATATATTTATATATAAATAATAAACTAAACATAATAAAATATAAGCACACAGGTGAGAGTATGAAGGAGGAAGGTGTTGATTCTCTGGACAAAAAAAACAAAAAACAACCAAAAACAAAACAAACATTGGGCACAATGAGGTAGATCATTTAGGTTTGAGTTCCAACCATCTTGCCAGTCATTACTGTCGGCTTCTTGCATGTCATATCAAAATCTACAATGCAACAAGTCACACACAATAAAAACAAAAAACAAATTGGTCTACTAACGGCTACTCTCTAAGTTCAAACAAACAAACAAACAAATAACTCCACAGGAGAAGCGTCTCTTTCAGCTACAAAAAAAAACAACAACAAAAAAACCAAACAACCCAACCCAGAATCAGAACAAACCAAACTAAAGTTATATGTAACCAAACCCAGATTAGGTAAGTTGGATATAAAACGAAGTCAGATTAAAGTCAAAATAAAGCAAAGTTGTATTTTTTTTTAGTTAGGGATTTTACGGCGCTCACAACTGCATAGGGTCATATGAGCGCGCCAAACAAGTTGTTTTTTTCTCAACAGTTCATTTTTCTGTCTGATACTGGTCAATATTTCTATTTAAAATTGTTAAAACGCTAAAAATCGAGTGTGTAAATAGATTTGATTTAAATTTAAATTTCAAACAACTTTCTAAATAACACTTTAAAATTTCAAACAATCTATTTTATAACTTTCCATAAAGGCCAATGGCCTTCATAAAATCTAAAATTCTGCTGGGAACAACGACGGAAAAAATATCTTTCAATTTTTTGCATTCAAAATATTTCCTTCGGGTCTCTCCGAAGTCTAGACATTTGGTTAAAATGTGTCTAATGGTAAAATCTGTGTCACATCCGACACAGAGCGGCTTCTCCCTGAAGGAGGTATTCGTGTGTTAGGGCCGCGAGTCTGATGCGTAATCGAGTAAAAATGACTTCATTTCGTGGTCCCAGTTTGGATTTAATATTGTGGAGTTTGTTATTTGTTTGTATTTTCCAGTGGCTCTCCCACAGAATGGAGGTGTACATTTAGACTTTATTTTTAAAGTCAGCCTGTGGAAGAGGGTTCGTCGTTGATCCCAACAGAAGGGATAAGGATTTCTTCGCCAGGTCATCTACCTGCTCGTTTCCTCGGATGCCCACATGGCTAGGTATCCACGCGAACACGATACCTTTCCCTGTTTCAGGCAAGGCGTGTATCCTTTGTTGTAGCCTGACTATTTTTGGGTGTAAGGAGTGTGTTGTTTGTAAGTGAGGTGATGACTGGTGAAGGAAATAAATACTACACAGGTATCCTCAAACACTTTAAAAACATACCCTGGGGGGGAGGTGGGGGATTTCCTAACTCAAAATATGTCATAATAAACTCCGACAAAAGAACAAACATGATATGGTCCAAAAACAATTTCGATGTCATTAATAATGAATACATTTCCCACTGCCTAACTGGCAACTTTTTCTCTGACCACCTGTCAAGTTTTTCTCTTGCCATACAGCGGAATAGTTCTACGAGCAAAATACGATTTATCATTTTACAAAACAAAGCTAGCAAGAGAAACCAGGGATGAACTCAAAAGTATCTGATATTAGATACATGTGCATATGTAAGTGTAAGCCAACTGGATTTGAAAAATATTAAAATTATAAAAAGCCATTTTTAAATGTAAGCAAACATGAAGTTGTCAACACACACAGGGGGGAGAGGGAGGGAGGAGGGAATGAGGGGATGACCATGGAATAGAAGCAGTCTACAATCTTGGTCAACTAACAGGAAAAGCTTCATTGCAATGTGGCACTGACGATCTACACAAAACACACACATGCAGCGAGAGGAGAGGGACGAAGTGGGAGGAGGAGGAAGGTGAAGTTGGGGACAAGGAGGAGGGAGGAAGAGGATGAGATGAAAGAGGACGAAGAGGGGGGAGAGGGATAAAGGGGGGACAAGAAGGGGGGGGGGGGGGGGCAGCGTTCTCAATTCTTATACTCTCAGTGACACCAATAGTTTCTTCCTCTGCAACATCAGCACCATCATTATCCTCACCGGTAACCTTGGCAACAAGAAGCAGCACCAGGACCGTCCTAGTTCTCTCCTACATCAGAACATCAATCTCTCCATCAGTATTACTGCCTGACAAACTCAGTGACTCCCTCCCTAACCCTCTCTCTGCTCACCCTAACAATATTTCTCTCAAATAACAAGACCCTGAAGATTTAAATATATATCAATATGTGTGTGTGTGTGTGTGTGTGTGTGTGTGTGCCGGAGAATAGGGGTGTTACTAGAGAGTAACACCAAAAAAAAAAAAAAAAAAGGAAGCGATAAGGACGATAAATATTTTATAGGAAAGAAGGAGCAAATCACACCAGAGCACCTGCCAACAACCCACTAAGCTGCTACATGCAGCATAACGCAGCATACACAAAACAAAACACCGGAGAGGGCACAAAACAAACAACACGTGTCACAACACGGTGGAATCAGGCGCTCGTCAATTTTGGGATAGAGCTATTGGTGTATCATCTGAAAGCTTGATGAAAATTAAAAATTCCCATCTGTTTGTGAATAAAGAAGGGGAGGGTAAAATAATTAGCAAGAAAATGGCCGACAAAGTTTGATGACTTCCAAAGCTTGAGTGTCCCTGGAAACTGCCCACATACATTTTTTTGAGCCTTTGAGCAACAATTTTTCGATAAAAATCCACACAGAAATGTTTCATTAACTAACGGGCTACCCGAATATATCTATGTCTTTAATGTATCCTACGAACCTGCTATTTCAATAGTTTTCCAAGAACCACAGAAACAAAACTAACTGACATAAAGTCATGAAACTTTGCAATAATTATGGACATAATTATAAAGATTTTAGGAAAAAAAAAAAAGAATGCTATATTCTTCTTTCATCTAATTTTTAAGAAAACAACAAAAATAGATCCAGAAATTGTCACAAGAACCATGGTTGAACCTCAAATTGGGACCCAGGAAAACCAATAAAATGTACATTGTATACAACTAAAATGATTGTTTCCTATTGTTTGTGGCACATATCCATAGAGAACACACAAAGGACCAGCGATGGCAGCCAACAGTCGGTCCAATTGTCACAGTTTGTTACAGCCAGTAACTCTACTTTGTGTGGTAAACACGGAACCAATGTCCCAAGCACAATGGCACTCAAAGCACCAGAAGTGTGTTTCTACCCTTTTCCTACTGTTGGGGGTTAAGAAAGTGGTTGTAGTTTCTAAAAGCAGTACCAACACTGCATATATATGCTGCGGTAATAATGCGATAAAAAAAATGCCTCTGTACTCATAAACTGCAGGGGCTGCAGGAAAGGTAATCAGTGGAAACAGTACTATGACTGTGTCGTCGTATGCAGCATGGGCAGCCAACAAGTTAAAAAATAAAAGGTGTTAAGCCGCAAAAAAGTTTTAATAAAAATTGCCCATCTAGTGGTAAAAGTGCTTGTTTTTTTTATTTCGTTATTTCGATGGGCGCCCGATCTCGTCACCATGCCCCCATACATATTGTCATAACTGGTGACAGAGCAAAAGCGTGTACGTAAACAGTGCAAGTTTGAAAGCAGCATCACTACCTACAACAACAACAACGTCTATTTCTCTCCTCACCTCCACTGACATCATCTTGACCTGTTTAAAGTTCACAGTTCACAGAGTTCACCACGAAAGAGAAAACGCACAAGTTTGGACACATCAATAAAATCCTGAGATAACAAAAAGTAGCAGTCAATCAGGATCGACTCTAACCATCAAACAACCTCAGGCGGGAACTGACTGCAACGATGACGATGATGGCGAAAACGGGATAACGGTAGTGGCAGCGAGGTTGTTGAATTAAGTCAGCTGCCAAACTTGAGGAAGCTCACACGACTCAAAGAAAAGTTTCTTCCCTCTCCTCTTATTACAGCCCCCCCCCCCCTGCCATCCAAATATCAACTGCTAATTAATAATAGGATACACATTTTTTTGTCTAGAGAGAGAGAGAAGCAGTCAACACCACGGTTTAACTTCCAGCAAACTTCCACAAAGAAAATATGGGTCTGTAATAGTAATAATCAGAAAACAAAGACATTTGAGCAGTGCAAAAAAATCAGTCAGTCAGTCGGTAAGGAGTTCAGCAGAGCACACCAGTCACTTCTCCTCTCTCCACATCATCATAGTTCAACCCCCCCCCCTCCCCCCCCCCTCTGCAGAGAGTACATCTCCAATAACTGACTGCATCATCCCTCCATAATGACCTCTCTATTCCACCGGCCACGTCCCTCTCTACACACCATCACACTGAAACATTCCAACACACCCTTCCCCGATTCCTCTGAAAACTTTGTCAGGTCAGAGGCCTTACAACTACAACATGTCGCTTCTACCCTTCTCCCATCACAAAACTGCTACTGCCTTGATATTATATATCTGCATATATCCCACTGCCTGTATACATATTCCACCTGTATATATAATATGTAAATCCTTCTGCCTGCTCTACATATATCCCACTCTGCCTGCATACATACATCCCATCGTATGTTATTATATTATTATGTACATGAACCATTATGAAACTAATTTTTATCTTGCCCAACCTTTCCTTTTTCTCCGAGTTGAAATGGGCAGTTGTAGAGGGCGCTAATGGTTGGTCTTACATCAGTTTTCTCTCTCGTTGTTTTTGTTTGAGTAGGTGGTCAGAAGAATGCTACTGGTAGGTCTTGCTTCTCTTCTTCCCCTCAGTTATTTCTCCGTGTGGCTTCCGTCAGTTGGATGTTGGAGGGTGCTACTGGTAGGACCTACTTCTTTTCTTTCTGTTGTTTCGGTCCAACTCTTTCTATGCACTGCATGGCAGTTGGAATTGCGTTCATATAACATATGCTTATTACTCAGATAAAACAAACTTAAAAGAACCTTTCCTTTCACATCCCCTTCCTGTCCAACTGTGTGACTTCTTATCCCTTTTCTCACCCCGCCCAACGCAGACTGCATTTTCCTTCCCTCCCTCCCTATTCTCCTTTCTCTCACCCCGTCTCAATTACAAATAAACATAGCCACACATTCAACAGAGCAATGTCAGTGAACATTCCCACAACAGGGAGCAGCCAGTGAACGAAGCAAGTGCACACCCAAATCGCAGCCAGCAGATCAACATTATTATGCTATACAGCCAAAGAATGTGCACCAACTAATCACCTCAAGAGAAAAAAAACCCCAACAAACCCACACACAAAGAGCTTTTGAATAGGACCCTGAGCTCAATTTCAGAGAGGCGGGGGAATCAAAGAGGGGTAGGGCTTCACCCTCTCCCCCATGTTTTCCCCCCCGCCCACCTTTTTATATTTGTTTTTGTTTTTGTTTTCGTTTTGTTTTTTGTTGAGAGTTTTGTTCTGTCAAGATTTGGGCAAAGAGGGAACTTAGACACGTAGTGGTGAACTGGAAGAAGTGAAGTCTTGATTGTAGCATAATGTAACAACGTTGCCAACAACAAATCCGTCGTGCTACCTCCGGGAGGGTCGACTGCCAAACTGAACTGAAGCAGACCCTCCTTCATTTTTTGTTGGAGACAAGTCCACACAGCACACATGATGAACGAGTTGGGGGTGGGGGTGGGGAGAAAAGTTTCATTATATATACATACATCTGCAGTTGTCCCCTCCAACGAAATAACACAATGACGACGATGGACGCTCCTGTCCTCTATCTCTCCGAAGTTGCAAACAAGAGTATATGAGTACACGTTATGTGGATACGAGGGGTGCTTCTCCTATTTAACAACAACCGTACAGGAGTGCACACGTCTGTACACATACAAAGTAACTTTCTCCTCTCTCAAAAAGAGTCTATTTATATATATATGAATTACACGCTTGCTATACACAAGTCGTATCACGTCTCTGTCAACAAGAGTATATGAATTACACGCTTGTTACACACATAAGAAATAACACACATCTCTCACAACAAACACAGCATGAAAGCTGCTTGGCTCACCCTCTCCAAATTCCTCCAAAAGAAATAACCAGGTATGTCAGTGAGTGTGTGTGAGTGAGTGGGTAGATGTACAAATAACTGTGACTGGGAATTGTCATTGTAGTAGTAGCGCCAGCAATATCACCATATTCCTACAGCCAATAGCAATCCCCACCTTCACTAGACTCTTCCTACCTTCAGTGGACTCCTCCCACATACAGAAATAGATCCCACTAACCAAGGAATCCTCTCAGCTTCATAGCAGTAGTAGTTGCACAAGTGAAGCTCTTGCGGTGGTCACCCATGACATCATTGTCAGTTCTCCAACAGACGTCACTCTGTTGTTAGCCAATTTTTTCCCTTGGCATCAGTCCCTGACATTAGCCAATTTTCTCCCTTGGTGTCTCTCTGCCAGTAGCCAGTTTCCTCCATTTGCAAACGTTCTCTTTTGACGCCACTTCGTCACTTGCCAGAAGATGTGGCAATAATGATGATAATAGTGGTGATGGGGAGTTGCCGAAGGAAAAGTGTTTCATCCCAGCAGCTCCCTCGGATCCCCGCTCCCTCCGAGGTAGTGTGGCCATCCCATCCACCCAACACTCGGGATGAGGTGGGAGGGTGAGGATGCAAAGAGGGAGAAAGAGGTAGGAGGGGGAAAGGAGGGGCAGTTTTAAAAAACCTCCAGACCAAAGACGAAGACTGCAAAAAGTTAAGCGCAAGGCTCAACAGGAGCTCATGTCCTTGGGCACGCCGCTGTAGGCATCGGGCAGCGTGACAGTGTCTATGACTGCTGGGCTAGGCACAAAGGAGGAAGCTGTGTTGTTGCTGTTGTTGACTGCAGGGGCGGGCTGCGTTGTGGGCAGGGCCACTGGTGGGGGAGGAGGGGCTGCTCTGGTGGGGGGAGGCCCGCCGCCTCCTCCTCCCATATGAATGAGGGCAGCGGGCGGTGGTGGTGGTGGTGGGTGCTGTGGCATAGACTGCAGGTGAGCCACAGACCCCGGATGCGGCATGGGGGGAGGCGGGACTACAGTTGACATCATCGCAGGGTTGCTGCTGCTGCTGTTCGTTAGCTCTGGTAGCTGTTGTTGTTGCTGCAGTTGCAGCATTCCTCCTCCTCCCCCACCACTGACATGCCCCCCGGAGTTGATGGTGCGAGCCAGCTGACTGATGCGTTCCTGCACACATCCAGCGGAAAGACGCGCCTCGGCGTCCTGGTCCCAGCATTCCTCCACTGTCGAGATCAGGTTACTCAGGCCCTAAAAGAAAAAACAATTGTAACTTAATATTTTGGATATCTGTTATTAAGAAAGATCTAGCCTTATTTCGTGTTCCAGGGTCGTCTTTTCATTTCTGAAGTGTATAGACAAACGAGAGTACTTTAACAAAAATGTAAGGCATCGTGGTGAAATCAGGCGCTCGTCAAAATAATGAAAATTGAAAAAATCTGTATTTTTCAGCCAGTTTGCAATTTTTTTCTCTTCAAATTCTTTATTTTTGGCTTAATGCCGTGAATGTCCATTCAAAAACATTCTTACATGTGGATTTTATGGAAAAAAACATTCATTAAGGGCACGAAAAACCAAAATTTGCAGTTTCCAAGGACTCTTGAGCTATGGAAGTCACCAAACTTTGGTTAATTTTACTTCTGAAACCATGCGACCCCACCTCCTTCAATCATAAATAACTCGACTTCTATTAAAAATAAATGGATATTTTTTTCATTAAATGCAAGGCCTCCGTGGCCTAGTAGTTAGGCTCTCGGACTCGCAACCGTAAGGGTTCGAATCCCGTCAGGGGCCCGACGTTGTGTCCTTGGGAAAGGCACTTTACACGAATTTTCCTCACTTCACCAAGGTGGGAATGGGTACCCGGCTATAGACAGCGAAAGATCTTGTCAGTTTATTAGTGTCTGAGCGCTTCATCAGCTGCTTGCACTGTATGCTTCACGGGAAGCTGAGAATGTTTCGGAGTGTTCCATGGTCTGCCGGGGTAATAATATAGTGTAAAGTGCATAGAGCCTGCTGTTGAGCGGGGATATGCGCTATACAAATGCTATCTATTATTAAATTAACAACCTTTAAGATGATGCCAATAACTCCATATATCCAAAAATTGACCAATGCCCCATTCCACTGCATCAAGACACAAATGTATTTATTTTTTTCAATTATTTCTTTAACATTTGTCGTAAGTCTGCCAAGCGGTCATTTTTTCGTTAATTTTATATCTGACAACTGGAAACCAAGCAAGACAAGTAAACAAGCCCAAAGATGACAAGCATCTGATTCCACCAGGTTGTGACACAATTATTATCATCTTTATCATCAATAAATCTTACCATGTGTTTGTACCAGGTACAGTTAAAGGCTGGCCGGATCTTCTGGGCTACCACTAGAGTCTGCATCTCCTCCAACGATGGCTGCAGGCCAACCTCTGCCTCAAACGGCAGGTGGTAATCATCCACCGGACCTGAGAGGGGAGAAGAAAGGAAATGTCAATACTGCGTATTCAGACCAAAAATCCGCATCTGTCCACATGTTCAGACCGAACTCCTGCACCTGTGCATGGAAGAGAGTTGATGTCCATCTGTCTAGTTTGCTTTACGGCTAGCCTAAAACTTCTGTCAACTCCCACGTATTGTGGCAAGTTGAGCAAACCTTATTTTTTCCCCTATATATTTTCTGTTGAAATGCTTTAATCCAATATATTTCAATTTGTACGCCTGGTCAAATCTTGATGCGAATTCCCGTGAAACTACAAAAATAAACAAGGTGTGTGACCTCAAATTTGCAATAAGCAAAAAATGTACCAGGAATGCATATCCCCCCCCCCCCACAACACACATATATATTAACAACTTAACCCCAACACATTACACACAAACAATCACACACCACCAGCCACCATACACACACAGCACAGCACCCACCATCTGCGGCAGCACATCGTGACATCAGCTCCCATATAATGAGGCCACAGGCATACATGTCGATGCGTAGGAAGGAATCCCTGTTGAAGCAGATCGCACCCTCCAGAACCTCAGGCGCCATGTACCGTCTGGTGCCCACCTAGAACAAAATCAAGGTGTAAAAAATTTTTTGCCGTTTAAAAATATTAATATCGTTTTTGTTGCTTTTTTGGGAAAAAACCCCACTTCTGAACATTAACTCCAACACACAACATCAGCCCAGACTCATATGTCAGAGAAAGACAATGAAATCCCCTTAAACCAAACACCTTCACTATTTGAGCTCACAGCTGTCTAAATCGCCCCAAAACCGCCAGTTTAGTTACCGGGCAAGGGTTTCCTGCCGACCACCCCGAGATGGTAATAAATCAGCTGTCAGCCGTGCAAGATACCGTGACGGCAGCGGCATACCCGCCGCGCCTAGGCCGTGCCCAGGAAACTTGATTCCAGTCATTTTCGATTAATTTGATCCCCAATATCTCCCGATCTAAAGATGCGATGTCTCCATATGGGGTCTCATTTTAAAGGGCTGCTTTAACCCAACAAGATGATATCATTTTCTCTGGTGGGCGTTCTCTAGTGTTAAGCCTGCTGGCTGATAAGTGCTCTCCATCCTTTATTACTTTTAAAGCAACTTTTATCTATTTATTTTTATTTGAAGTTTTTTTTCTCAGTAACCTGACCTACAATTAATTTTTTTTTTCTTGATTACTCTTGAGAAAAGAGTACTGAGTTACATGTGAAAGTAAGAACATTGTACATATTCTGTGTGATTCACAGTGATCGATTTTGTGTAGACCTAGGATGTGAAAGTACCCCTATCCTCGTTCGCCTTGTTTGAATTTCTCCTGCTGTTTTTTGCTGTGGAGAATTGGGAACATTAATATTCCTAATGGAGTGCCATGGTGAAGTGTCCCATGCTCAGTATATTCATGAACTTCGTAGAACATGTGGTGGTAGAAATCTATCAAGAAAACAGAAATTGCAAAAGAGAAAAGTGGACAAATGCATTGAATTTGCACATGATATCTTGTTGGTATTTGGGGTTACGATAGCAGTAGGACACATTCGAATGCGGGAACTAGATCTATAGTAAGACAAGAAAAGCAGCTGAAACCTACTCAAATTTGTGGACAGCTTTTCGGTCTTATACACGCGCTAGTGACTGTTTGATATGCACACATTATCATCGCACATCAATGTGGAGCAAGAACATTCAAGTAGAATTAGAAACAACCAAAGCATCGGAAACTACAGAGACAACACATTCACCACATACAATTGGAGACTCGTTTTAGTAGAGCTTTTACGGCGCTCGCAACTGCATACGGTCATATGAGCGCCAGAAGACTAGAGGTGTTACAAGAGAGTAACAAAGACAAAAAAAAAAAAAAGAGGGGAGATAAAGACGATAGATGTTTGATAGGAAAGAAGGAGTAAACCACACCAGAGCACCCGTCAACCACCCACTTGGAGACTTGGCAACAGCCACACACACACACAGAGAGAGAGAGAGAGAGAGAGAGGGAGGGAGGGAGGGGACAATACTAGGCATGAAGAAAGACAGGACGAAGACATCGCATCTCTGGACACTAGCGCTGCATCTTCAACCATAGGCCACAGCGAGGTTGAGCTTCAAGCCCCCCCCCCACTGTTACATCCACGCCATCCAAACCTTCACAGCTTGTGGTAGATAGCAGTACTTTTCCCCCATTTAAACACACAGGCTCTTCTCTCAGTCTCTAGAGATCTCTCCCACGCGACCACCAACAAAAGAAGAAGAAAAACTTTATACTCATTTAGTTAGGAGAAATTTAAACAGTCAAACGCAGGAAAACGACGCAGGACTGACAAATTTTCCCAGTTTCAGATGTAGGCCTACATATATGTATGTACCTGTGGAAATGAGTAGTAAGTGCACTGTGATGATATTTATCAAGGACCCTAATTTTATGTGATTCTATATTCAAGCTTCAATATCTATGCTTTGACGGAGCGTACAATCATCAATGATGCCACCACATGAGTGTTTTCTTTATCCTATTTTCATCATGCTACTGTAATTTTGTCAAAATCAAAGGATAAAATCATGTTCTATTTTTACTTAAAACATCTGACCCCCTAACAACTTTGCATAATTACTATACAGTTTTACGGCAACTGTAAGTCTGTAACAGTACCCGGTACAGTTTCACGATCGCTTCTACGTGCCCACACTATATTGATCGTTCAGTGAGATCACTAGAATAGTTTTTGTTTACTGCCTCAGTTTATATGCTTAAAAAACATCGTGTGATAAGAAAACAACCGAAACTGGGCTTCGGCAGTGAACCAGGGGCGCTGGGTCACTGAGTAACGGGTTACGGGGAGTGCCGCGAGTTGGCGGTTTAACTAAGTTGGCGGTCGGTAACAGCCGTGAGCAATCTCTCCAAACAGAAAACACAGCTAAACCAAAAAAAAAATAATAAAAAAATCCCGGTCAAATTTTTTCATGCAGACTACTGTACTGTCAAAATGAAACACACGACTCTTATGCCGTGCTACGGCACAAATATATCAGAGCCACTACATAGAATCCGTGACAGCATCCACCAACTCACCTGAGTGTGTGTCTCGCTGAAAGCCTTGCCTGGCTCAAACATGAGGGCCAGCCCAAAGTCTGCAATACAGGCCGACAGGTCGGGCTTCAGGAGAACATTTTTACTCTTGAAGTCACGATGGGCCACGGCCGGTTTGGCGGGCGAGTTGTAGGTGGCTGGGATCTCGTCGTGGAGGTAGGCCAGGCCACAGGTCATGGTCTCCCCAATACGACACAGCTGAGCCCAGGAGATGATATTGCCTTTGAGGTAGTCGCACAGAGAGCCTGCATCAAGATGGGGGGGGGGGGGGGGGGAGCAGAAGAATTTATTTCAGTTTTAGTACCAGTTTTGTGGCACTCACAACACAGATTAGATGTTTCACTAGGGTGTAACATACAAAGAGAAAAAAGAGGAAAAAATAAGAAGGGTGACACGTTTGTTGGGAAAGAACAAGCAAAGTAAACCATCAGAGCACCACTCACACACACAAAAAGATTAAAAATGAGAAAACCCAGGATAGTATATTCAACACTCAAAGAGCCTGCATTGCAGTCATGTGGAGGAAGGCGGTTATACAAAAGACAAGACAGGCAGCACAAGTCAAACAGGGAGAAAAAATTGTTATTTCAAATTCACAAACACAACGTGATTTACTAATACAGTGGAACCTGTCTTACTGGCCACCTCTCCAGCGCAGTCACCTGTACAAATGGCCACAGTACTGTGACATCCTTGCACTTTTAATTTATATAGCAATCTATAGCGGCCTTTATCCAATGCTTCTTTTCTTTCCCTCAAAACTTGCTCATAGCGGTCACTGCTACAAAAGTTTTCCGCCTACCCATCCTCAGACTTGGTGTGTGCATTCAATCAACGGACATAACAAGGATAAAAATATGTGGTATCAGGTGCTTGTCAATTTTGGGGAATACGGAGTTATTGGTATCAATTGCCTTGCTTTGATGCAAAAAATTTAAATTTTTCTTGAATACAAGTCAAGATATTGGCAATTGAAGGAGGTGGGGTTCACCTGGTTTCAGAGGTAAAATAAGCAAGAAATGGCTGCCAAAGTTGAGTTCTTTCCTTTGCTGGGGAGTCTGTAGAAACTGAAAACTTACATTTTTCAGCCTTTAATCAACGTTTTTCAGTAAAATACACACAGAAATGTGTGCTTTCATGGGCATGAAAGGTGTTGAGCCAAAAAAAAAAAATTCGTTAAAAATTCCCAAACCTGCTGAAAAATGCCAGTTTCTAGACTCATTATTTTGACGAGCGCCTGATTTCTCCACGCAACCTCACTTTTATTGATTTGGGATATTTCCAAAGTTTTTTTTTTTACTCTAATGTAAATTTGTAAAAACAGCATTTACCTTACTTTTAAAAACAACGACAGCATAGTGGTCATCCATATTACAACGGTCACTTTTTTTGGTGATCTTGAATCACTGTTAGACCAGTCCAACTGTACTGCAGTAAGCAAAAGATCTAGTCAATTTATTCGTGTTTGAGTGCTCGATTGGCTGCTTGCACTGTATGCTTCCCCGGAATCCGACAATGTTTCTGAGAGTTCTTGGGTCTGCTGGGGTAGTAAAGCAGTGGAGTAAGCTTAAATGAAATCTGCAGGATCGTTCGATTTTCCACAGTTAAGTTGGACTTTTCTGTGTAGAAAGGCTGCTCAAACACAAGGGCAAAAAAATCAGGGGTTTTATTTTTCTTTCTGTCAACTGCGGGTTTCGGATTAACCGAGTTCGGTTTAAGAGGACTTCATTGTATTTTTCAAGTGCACAAAGCATGCTGTAGAGCGTGGAAATGCGATATATATATGCAATTATTATTATTTGCAGCCAGTCCTACCTTTGTCTTGGAACTCTGTTATAAGCCAGAGCTCTGTGCACAAACTATCGTCCTTCTTTTCTGAGGCGATAAAGGTGAGAATGTTCTCATGTTTCATGTGAGGCAGGTTGTAAATGTCCAGCTCCGCCCTCCATGAGTGCTTGTCTTGCAGAGGAAAGATCTTCACAGCCACAAACCTGGAGACAAACAAACATACCTTGAAGAAAACAAACATGCCCGGAGGAAAGCAAATAAACCTAGAGACTAAAAACATACTGGAGACAAACAAACAAGCAAGAAAAATCTATGAAGAATAAGGTCCAAGACAATTTTTCCCCTTCAAAATAGCAGCTGGAATTGTTACAGAAAGACAAACACTGGCAAGCACTACTTATAAACTTCCAGTAAGACCTACATCTACTTCAACAGTGCTACGAGTAACCAAAATTTCTCGATGATAATCCAAATGTATTTGTCCCTCAAATAAGAGTGTGGGAGAGAAGCTCAGAAGCTGCACACATCCACAAGTGGAAGGGAAACTTCTGAATGTTCAAAACATGGCACACTTTTCTATGCCAGAATTGGTCCCATTGTCAAAAGCAGAAGCCATAAAACATCTTAAACCTTTAACACGTTTCCTACCCTGTGCGGCTCGCGGAAGTGGCCTCGCAGGACCGAGAGCCGCAAATTACAACTCGAGTGGCTCATTATCTATTCCAATTCAGTAATAAAACGACACAAAATTCTCGGCCGACCCACGCTTTCAAAATAATGGAAGAGACTTCCTGTTAGCGGATATGAAAGTTTAATATAGCACTGACATGATTTTTTAGTCATTTCAGCGTTCTTTCCTGTCCCCTTCAAAATGTAAAAATGAGAAGAAAAGTGCTCCCCTGACTTCAGTATGTTTCATATTTTCACTTCTATAATAGGTACACATACATAACTTTCAGCACTTCTTTGCTTTACTTGAGGCAACCTTTCTGGGAAGTTTGAATGATGCTGTTGTTGAATTTTTTTAGTTCTGACCTTTCAAGGCTGGAAAAATTGTTGATTTCATGACACCTTCGATATTGCACAGTCGTTTTTAGAGACCCCAAGCTAATATAATTAGAATAAATCTTCAATATTGTACCACCATCTGATAGATTGTTTTTTAACCTTCAATTTAATGGGCCATATAATATGGTTTGTGTGTGTTTAGTCGGATGTTTTGACATTTTCCTTTGGTAGGGTATGAGCGTAAAAATAGGCCAGGGAGTCCCTGGGCCACTGGTGGATTTTGGCCTGGTAGGAAAGGAGTTAATTCTTTTATTTAGCTTTAGAAACATTCTCCTCTGCAGATGTATTGGTCCTCGTCAGACACTGATCTAACAACTAGTCGAACCTGCCTTGACGGCGAACTGTATAAGACAATCACTTGTACACTGTCTATTTTAACCCATTTCCACCTGTGGCGAGGGCCACACGTGAGTTGCCTCCCTGAGCAGACACACCCACCTGGGCTGCCTCCAGCCACACCCACAAATTTAGGTACCCATATTAAAACTGCGATAACTTTCCCTCCAAACACCTACAAAATTAACGGACAATGAGCGTACAGAAGTTCAAGAACGGTAACTCTAAGCAGTTTTTTTTTTAAAACTTGGATATTATGGACTGGAGAAAGTTTTATAGAGAAAAAGAGGGATTCGGATTTTCTCGTAGTCAGGTGGCTGCCTGGGAACGAAAACCACCACTTTTCACCTGAAGAATGGGAAGATGTGTTAGACATTTCAAATGTTATTATTATTACTATTATTATGAAGTCAGTTAGTATTCAAACGTACTGGTCTGGCATCTGGGCCTTCCATATGGAGCCGTAACGCCCCCTGGCATAGAGCTCCAGCAGCTGTAGGTTCAGTGACGACTGGGAGGGTGTCGGGGCGAGGCTTGGGTCCACCGTGGGCAGCTGGGTGTGGCCTAGGTGGCGCTGGTGGCGTCTCCACATGAAGAACAGGGTGACCACCAACAGACCCACACCTGTGACAGTCAAGGAAGAAAATATAATGTTTAGTTTTGTTGAGTGTTTAACGGCACTTGCAACACAATTAAGTCATAAAGGTGCCGAAGATTAGAGATATTACAGGAGTGCAAAAAACACAAAAAAGATGGAGGAGAGATAAGGCGGACTTCACGGTAACGCTGTGAGAGACAACACGAGGTTTATTTTTCAAATAAAATTCTCCCGTTGTAATGTTTGAAGTTCAATTTGTGTTGCTTTGTTTCTAAGCCCAATAAACACGAGAATAAAAAACAAGTGTTGACTTAGTCTATTTTGTTCGATTTTCAGCGTAACAGTGCCACGGACGTAAGGATTTAGACTTGTGGCATTTCCCAATGTTCGCTAGTCTGATAATTCTGGTTTTAAATGGCATATTAAGCTAGATTTTCTCAAAAAATTACTAGAATACGCAAGAAATTGGTTTTTCTAATCGGATAAAATGAAAAAAAAATCTAACATCGGTTTGAAATGGCAACGGACAGAGTGAAATGGTGGTTGAAAATCGCAGGTGTAAGTTGCGACATTTTCACCTGACCTGAAGTGCCAAATTTACTTCCAAAGGCGAAATTAATGTGGAGTTTATACGCTCAGACTATCCATTTTTACATCGGATTTAGTCGTCATTTGCGGAAATTTAAGAATTTATTAGTAGACTTAAAGAGTCGTTTGTGATGCTCTCCTCCCTCTGTGTCGCCAACATCTTACAGTTGAACTCTTTGTTTTCGTTTTGTTTTTGTAAAGTGTTTTACAGCGCTCATAAAACAACTTGCACACGGGCCCTCCGAGATTTTTCGCTCTTTATAGAGCTAGGTGTAGATCTTTTCTGGTCAGAAGATCAGGGGTATGGCAGAAAGACAGCAGTTAGGAGGAGCCAAGAAGTAGCAGTAGAAAGGCTGCAGAAAGAGTGAGGAGCCCAGAGGAGGGGGCAAAGGAGGTGAGGGGGTGGGGGCAGAAAGTGGAAATGAAAGCAGACAACAGAACATTGCTAGAGAGCAGGAAAGGAGGTAATTTTAGACAAGAAAATTTTTCGGTCGCTACCCGGATTCGAACCCGGGACTTTTGAATGAGAGGCCAACACCCTAACCACTAGGCCACGAGAGCCCCAGTTGAACTCTGAATTTCTCAGAAATTTACGGAAAATCTTGACGACTTTCTGCGAAGCTGAGGCTAAAAACTATGGCCACCTTTATTCTCACCTCGGGTGAGATTAACCCATGTCTTGGTGTGAATAGCTCCCACCCCGGTGTGGGCATGAGGCGAGGACTCACCCCCGACCTCTCGCAGGCCGATAAAATCACCTAGGCCCTTGGCAGCTTACCGCATGTGATTGGGAACGAATAATAATCATGCAAAAACATGTTTCACCTCTCCAGTGAAAAAAAAAGAATCACTACCGACGCTAGAGAGCGGGATGTGGGACCGGCCGCACCATATGTTGTTTACACACTTGCGATGGCTGGCCTCTCTGCCTGCACACAATAAATTATGGTTCAAGGAACAGAGAGCGTGTATGAACGTAACGAGACTATTAAAATTTCATACGCTCTTACATGACGGTTGAAGGGTTATATATTTTGATCAGACCAAATTGCCGAAGGCGTTCAAAATTGTTCACTAGTTTAATAATTTTATCAAGCAATCCACTTTTCTTCACTTTCATTTTTTTCTATTCTTTATCTTTTTTTCCCCCTTGCCTCTTCAGCTTCTGTCTCCTTCTTGAACATTTGGAGTTTGGAGCAACAATAAGAGCTAGAGAGACAAATGAAATTCTCAGGGCCAGACGAGATCCAAAAGAGACAAATTTCTGGGACTTGGCCAACCTCCTTGGATTTGGCTCCAATTCGACAGCCCTGACTGTGACTAGATCTAGATCTGTGTCTGTTCGGACACCAACACTGACCCTGTGGAGCATCAGCCCTGGTAACCTCAGCCCTGATCCCTCTTGGGCCATTTCCGGTAAAACAAGGGAGGGAGTGAGAATAGCGAGACATATGTTATTCTCACCCGGGGTGAGAATAACCACTTCCAAAAACTATACTTCCGTTTGGCGCCATTCTGTCATTCTTTAGCGTCCTTTTCAATGAGGTGGATATTTTGTGGGGTTTTCCAAGTTTTTTCTATCGTAAGTCTCTTACGTCGGAAGCACACGGACGTCAGAATCCATTACAAATCCAACCCAATTACATGTATTTATTTATCATTTTTATTATGTTTATATTGATTGAAGGACTGCAGCACAACCGTAAAGTGTAACACACATAGGAAGTAAACAAATGACGTTAGGGACAAAAATAGCACTTTCTTTTGTGATTGTCTTTTTTAATGCTGATGAATGCTTTGAATCGTTCAGATTGGTGCTGACAATAATTTCATGTTCTTACAGGCTGTTCCGACGTTGGCAGACATTTTTTCAACTGGTCTCTTTTGCTTTTCGTTATTTCCTTTTTCTATTGTTTATACTAATTTCTATTTTCATTTTCTGTATACAAAATGATTTTTGTGGCCTGTGAATTCGATAAATTGGATTATTAAACCAAATTTGGTGATACTCATGGATTGTATTGTTTGCACCAAGGTAAGGTTAATTTTCATTAAATAACTCTTTTCAGAAGCATTTGCTGTCTCTCTAACATTTAAAAATTCCTCTTTGAAAGACCTTTCCAAAGACATAAAATACATAACCTTATGATATAGTTCAGATTCTTGAAAAAAATTGGGAAAGTGGGAAACCTGTAGGTCCTCACAGTGAAATCCGCCATAAAGACGGCAGACGGTTTATACGAAAGCAGGGTTGGTGATTTTTTTAATTTTTAAAATAAAAATGTAAAAAATCGATTTTAAAAATTTAAATCAAGATTTTTTAACTCACTTCAGACGGGTCACACAACAGTTGCGTGACCCCCGCCGCGACGCTCGCGACGGGTCTCACAAGCCCTGCGTGACAAACTTTGGAATTTTTTTTTCGCTCTACAAATCACGCACGGATCGCGAGACCCGCCTCGTACCCTTGTTTGGCCAAGCCTGAGCTACTTAGACTTCGTTTCATATCTCTGGGGCTGGTAGTTTTTAAGTTATTGAAGGTGAAGGATAGTGACCCCAACTGGGGTTGAACAGACCGGAACTCGCGCTTTGTTTTTTTCTATACAGCTGATAGTAATCCGCCAGTCGCGTCGTAGTAACGGTCGAAGAAGTCGCATGAACAAGAATCACATAATTTCGCCGTTTTCTATACTTCTGTGCGTTTTACTAGTTCTAGTGTCTCAGAATATGATGTGTCTAATAGTTAGGATCCTGGATATGTACCCGAACACGGCCCGAGTCGTAGTTCTAGGGCTAGATCTAGCACTAGTACCGGTGTTGTTTTTCGCGCAACGAAATCACAACGTCGTGCCGTACATCTGTATCATGTAATTCAGTGAATCAATGCACAGACCAGCTTTTATATTTTCACCAAAGACTCGCACATGTATACAAATCAAACCAGAACACTTTGAACTTTTATTTTTGTTGTTGCAGTGAATTTCATTCTACTTGTCACGTCTCTGGAAATTTTTCCGAAAATCAAATTCATGCCAATTTTTTAAAAATCATACAAATTAAAGTATTAGACTTAGACAACTTTAGTTTTTTGTATTAGATTAAGCTTGAATGTTACTTTACTGTGTCAAAAAATGATTACAATAGGGTAATTCTGAGAGTTGTGGTGATTTATTGAAATACCCCCAAAAACGCCAGTCTTCAACGCTTGTGACTGATGAAAGGGCCCAGTCGCAAGTGAGTTAAATTTAAATCGGATTTTGAAAATTTTTTTTAAAATGTCGACACATTTTAGGATTTTTGGTGGGTTAAAGTATGTTCTTTTAGTGCAGAATGCATTGTCTTTATTTTAACTAATGATTAATTTAAGCAACTGCAAAAGAAAGCCTTAATCTGCTATTATCAGTGAATTATGGCAACAGACAAAAAATGAAGAAAATGTCAGTCTAAAAAGAAAGGGGGGAGGGGGTAATTATGCATGGATAAACTTGTATTTTATTACAGTGTGCGTGTGTGTGTGTGCGCGCGCTTGTGTTTGTCTAAAAAGAAAAAGAAAATGCTAATTTCAATTATGAAAAAAAAGTTAATTGAATACTGTATTAATTTACTACTTACAGTGACAGGGGGGAAAGCAGACTTTTAAGCATGATTATATTAGTCTACTAAACCTTATATCTGTTTGATAAAACCAAGGAAAGGAATTCTGAATGTTTAAAGACGTAAAAACAATACATTTTTTAAAAGTGATCAAAATCACTGAGTTTTATTTTTAAAATCAAGTTGATTTAAATTTTTTTTAATCAACTGATTTAAATCAACCCAACCATGGTTTTCAATTATGAAAAGAAAGAAAATTGAATACACTATGACTATTATTTTACAGTGACAGGGGGGAAAGCAGACTTTTAAGCATGATTATATTAGTCTACTAAACTTTATATCCGTTTAATAAAACCAAGGAAAGGAATTCTGAATGTTTAAATATGTAAAAACAGAATACATTTAAAAAAAAGTGATTTATATCACAAAATCAAGTTGATTAAAATAAAAAAAATCAACTGATTTAAATCAACCCAGCTCTGATTTTTATGGGAAAAAAAGTAAATTGAATACTGTATTATTTTACAGTGAAAGGGGGGAAAGCAGACTTTTAAGCATGATTATATTAGTGTACTAAACCTTATATCCCTTTTATGAAACCTAGGAAAGGAATTCTGAATGTTGAAATATGTAAAAATTGAATAAAAATTAATTTTTTAAAAAGTGATTTAAATCACTGATTTTTATTTTTAAAATCAAGTTGATTTAAATCAAAAAAATCAACTGATTTAATCAACCTGATTTAAATCAACCCAACCCTGTACGAAAGAAGGAGCTAACCACAACTGAGCAACCGCCAACCACCAAAAAGGAAAAATAAAAAAGGCATTGTTCCTTTGTTTGTTAGGCAGACAGAAGCACATTCAGAAATGATGGTTAGAAAAACAGAAGAAGAAAGAAGAAAAAAGAAAATTGCATTAACAGTAGAGACAATGAAGGAAAAAGAAGAGGGAAAAAGAGGAGGGAGGGAGGAGGAGGAGAAAGAGGAGAAGTAAAAAAGAAAAACATCACAAGGCCTCACTGTAACCTTTAGAGCAGGTGGAGGAGGAGGAAAACATCACAAACTTGCACTGTAATCTTTCAGCAGAGGAAAGAAGAAGAGGGATGTGGGGAGAGGAGGCAGAGGAGAAGGATAAAGAGGAGGAAAATGGGATAGGCTCTCAGAGCAACCTTTGCCCCTACCTGCGATGGGTATGATGGAGGAGGAGAAATAAGAGAAGGAGGGGGAGGAGGAAATCATGATAAGCTCTCAGTGACATTAGAAACAACCTTTGGATGAAGAGGAAGAGGAGGAAAACATCATGAGGTCTCAATATAACCTTTAAAGGAGGAAGAGGAGGAGGAAGTTGAAAATGTGATGAGCTCTGTGTCACATTTAGAGGAAGAGGAAAATGAGATGAGGTCTGTGTCACTTTTGGAGGAGGAGGAAGAGGAAAATATGATGAGGTCTGTGTCACTTTTGGAGGAAGAAGAGGAGGAAGTTGAAAATGTGATGAGCTCTGTTTCACCTTTAGAGGAAGAGGAAAATGTGATGAGCTCTGTTTCACCTTTAGAGGAAGAGGAAAATGTGATGAGCTCTGAGTCACTTTTGGAGGAGGAGGAAGAGGAAGAGGAAAATATGATGGTCTGTCTCACCTTTGGGAGGAGGAGGAAGAGGAGGAGGTTGAAAATGAGTTGCGCTCTCTCACCTTTGGAGGAGAAGGAAGAGGACGAGGAAGAGGAGGAGGAGGAGGAAGAGGAAAATGTGATGAGCTCTCAGTGTAAACTTTGGGGGAAGACGAGGAGGAAAAAACCATGAGCCCCCACTGTGACCTTTGCCACTACCTGCAATGGGCACGATCGAGTAGAGCAGAGTGTTGGTTAGCTGCTGCTCCCCGGCCCGCCGCACCACGTCCCCGCCACGCTCATCCTCTTTGGTCGACTGGCTGTTGTCGGCGGCCAGCGTGTCCACCGAGGGCCGGAAGAACACTTCGTGGTTACACATCTCTCCATCACAGCAGCAGTAGTTGAGGGCCAAGCCAATACGGTTCTCCACACACTGTTTGTTACCGTAGCATCTGAAGGAGGACACAGAGAAAATTATTTTTCTTCAAAAGCTTTTAAAGTGGCCTTTTTAAGCCCCACATCCACACAATTTAGAAAATTTAGGAGACGGCTTTCTGATCCCACCTTTCAGGGCCAAGCCAAGCTGAGAAGGAATACAGCATCCAAGCAAAAAGACAGGGATACTTGATAAAAATTCTGCCACTCGGGTCTCCTGCGTGTTGACAATAACAACTTTTTAAGTAATGGTCAATGGCCTTTTGCAAAATCGAGAATTCTGTTGAGAACAACGTTGGAGAATGAATTCCTTAAATTTGTACATTTAAAACATGTCCTGACATTCTATCAGTGTGTGTCTCATAGTAAAATTGGTATTGCATCCAATACAAAATGTTTTGTTTTTTTCCTCCCTGCAGGAGGTATTTCTGCATCTGGGAGAGGTATGTTCAATATGCACCACAGACGCTGATACAAAGAGATGTTCCATCAAAAACAGTCATTGAGTGCGACAAATAGCAAGTGGTTGACAGGTGTCTAATTCTTGTAATTATTATTGAGGTACCTTCCCTATATGTTTACCACCGTTTTCTCCCCATTTGAA